>NW_005061033.1:0-1229 GCF_000277835.1 Geospiza fortis
AAAAATGTGTAAGGGAAAACAAAAAAAATGTAATAACTGGATGATTTGACACAAAATTGTTTCTACTTAACTTATAGGACTATTTGCTGTTACATTTTAATGATGTATCAATCAGGAGCTGCAGAAATGCTGTTGCTGATAGTAAAGTCCTCGTACTTTCGGCACATTGTAGCACACTTCTCCACCAGATCACAGCCTGAGTATACATTCATAAGACAGACCTCTTAGTTCTGACAACTGTTTTGATAAGTCTTTTCTCATGATAATGGGTGAAAAATTCTTTCAGCACTTCATTTAAGGGAAGCATCTTGATTTAGATGTTGGATCAGGCAGTAGTTTGATTCAAATGTCATTTTATCTTCAAATCAATTTCAAGTCAATGAAATTATTAAATGCTTTCACTATGTACTCTTTCCAGAAAATAAATATTCTTCCTTCCTGTTAGAAGAGTAGCTCCTTTCAGCATCTTCAGAAGCAACCTGGTGAGAAAATAATATAACACCCTTTTTCCTTCACAGCTTGCTCAGGTATTTTAGGTGTGATGCTCAAGTTGCTTATGACTGTGACTTCTTTTGATGCGTAGTGTTCCATACCACCGCTGCTATTTAAATTACATCTCATTTGCTGCTGATTCGAACATTCACACTGATGATTCAGACATCCATCTGAACATCCTTCAGGAAGTAGAAAAGCACAAGAGAGCACAGTTGCACAAAACAGGGTTACAAAGAAATCAATCACAGATGCATGCAAAGGTGGATCACTGCCTGTCACACTCATAGCAGCACATAATAGCACATAGGAAATGGTGCTTAAAGTCATTTTAAGCACTACAGTTAATGGCATTTGCCATAATACATTTCATCTGAAACTCCAGAGCACAGTGCTGCTATACTGACTGTATTTTAACCACTAAAGTCAAAAGTCAGCTCTTCATCTGCAATCAAAGCAATGACTACGGCACCCCTAGCTGAGCAAATTTCACCCAGCTGATAATAGGAAGCAAGTTTTAGTGTTCATTGAGCATAATCCCACAAGTTATTTCTTACCTTTCCTTCAAGACTCCCTATTCTACTAATTCTGGTGTGTAATTGTTATTTTCAACAGACTGATGATGTATTTAAGACAAATATTCACTGTGGTACTTGATGCTTATTTGGCTTCAAGATAAGAAACAGCATTCAAATGAATAAGCTAATTCTTCCAAATGTTAATTCATTCATTTTTTT
>NW_005061034.1:0-1229 GCF_000277835.1 Geospiza fortis
TTTTCTCCTTTGCTGTATTTTGACATTATACAATCTACTTTCTATTTAGAGAAATGAACACACAATGTTTAAGGAATCACCATGTGCTTCCTACTGCTTTGCACTATCTGTCTACACTGATGAGCAGTTGACATACTTGTCCTCCACTTTGCTATTCACTATTCGCCATGATACAGTTAAACTCAAAACAGTTCGTGGTATGTGTTGATGAAAGCAATAGAGAAGTTGGGGGAATATTAAAGGAAAACAAACCCTGACAAGGCCTCACACACAGCCACAGTAATTCTCTTGCAAGTTATAAAAAAAATTGTCGTAAGTATTCAGCAATGGTATGCAAACTATTATGGGACATTTTGTTATAGGCTCCTTCGTAACAGACTTTTAAATAACCTTTTGGACATACTTAAATGTCGAATTTTGTTTGGCACTAAGCACCAAACTTCAATAGAAATAACATTTCCCATATAAACAATGCTGCTTTTAATATGAACGTGCTAAAGATTTGAGACAGCCTGGCCATGACCAGCTCCTGGCAGTTCAGCACAAGGGTAACACACTGAGTGATTTCCCTTTCCATCCACAAAGGCTGGAAGCAACTGTCTCTACTCGGGTAACTTCTGAATCATCCAGAAGAAAGGAAAGGATGGGAGGGAGAAGAAGTAAAACACACTGAAAATAACACCACGGGTGAACACTCATGTACACAATATTTTAAGGATGCAGAACTGCAACCAACTATTTGTCATCAAATTTCTTGTAGCTTTATGAGAATAAATGAGTGCCGAGAAGAGAGATGGAGAAGAGCATTGAGCAGAGGCACTTGGATGCTTGGTGTCAAAAGGGGCATCACAGGCAATGCCAAGTGAAAGAGGAAGGTCTCACTGCTGGAAAGGGATAGCAAGAAAGAGGTTGCAATGCACATGGGGTGAAGAGATGGGTATTCTACAGACAAGGAGACAAAAGAGTTAGCAAGCACCTCAGGTCCACATGGTCAAAACTGATTCTTAGAACAATGCTCAGATAATGCTTTCTTAGTATATCTAAGATAAAGCTGTAAAAGAGCAGCCTTCGGGAAGGTGTCTCAGCCATAATCCAGGCTCTCAAGCTGAACATTACAAAGGTCAAGCTCCCAGACACCCCTCTCACACCTCAAGGATGACTGAGAGCTGCTCCCCCACAGCTCTTACACCTCCTCCATGCCCAACCAGGTGATCTTTAAAATCCCTTCC
>NW_005061035.1:0-1228 GCF_000277835.1 Geospiza fortis
AAAAAAAAAAGTTAAGATTCAGAGCACTTTCCCCTAGAATGACCTGAAACAAGGCAAGCTTCAAGGTTTTTCCTATTCATTTCAGAAAGATAAAGTTTTTATAGAAAGGTAAGTACTTCAAGCATCAATGTTACACCACAAACTACTCTCCTTCATGTAACATGGTAATAGGTCTTTAAACATTTATTCATAGCAGAAAGCTTGGTCAATTTTGCTATAAAGTTGCTCAAAAGTTATCTCTGCTATTACTATTGATGCTTGTTCCTCCACATTACTTCTGGTTATGCAATGACATTTTCTCATTTCCTCTTTAAGAAATGAGCTATTATGAAAAATTGCTTTCTAACTAGTCATGTGATTAAAATATTAATCTCTCCATGACTTTACATAACAATGACAGATATATTGTATATGACAATGATATTTTAAAACACGTATTTTCAATTCAAAAGTTGAGCTAAAAGGCTTAAATGGATACCAGTTCCACAAGTCAGTAACTTTTGAGAAAATACATTTAAAGTATCACTTCGGGGAACAACAGACCATTTCTTCCTAACTTCTGAGATTTACCCAGTATTTAAGTGTAGATCTATGGGCAATTTTTAAAATGGTAGCCTGTCAAAATGGAAATAACTATTCCCCACAGTTTTGATCCATCTCATGGAAAACCATCATGATTCCATTTACCATCCATAGAAGCTATGTTTTTCACCTAATTCAGAACACCCAAGTTCAGCAAACTGTCAATGCAAAATCAGGGGTCTGAGACTAAACTACTTCACAATGCATATTCATTAAATGTATGGGGGAGGGTAACACCTTCCTGCCTCACAAGTACACAACAAGCTCTAAAACACCTTTCACACGTGATGGCTCTTCATAGCAGAGTTGGGACAGATCCAGAGTCCCTCCACAACAGCATCAGGACCTTTCTTGAGTGGCCAGCTCACCTTTTAGGGTGAGCTTTCACATGCCTTTAAGTCTGTGAAAGTTTGAAGATTATTTTCAACAGAAATACAGGTTTAAGCATCACCTTCTCACAAACAACCCAGAGTCAGTTGAAGTATTCAGCAGATCAAAGATAAGTCATTCTAACCTCAGTGCCCTAAGCTGACAAGATCTCATTCCACTACCTGCAGTTTCAACACCCAGCATGCATATGGACTCCTTTCTATAGGTAACTTGATTTAGAAATCTGTTCTACCTCAAAAAGCTGGCTCTTTTCCTA
>NW_005061036.1:0-1228 GCF_000277835.1 Geospiza fortis
GACATATTCTGTCTCTGATTCTTGTGGGAGGCGCTCAAATTCTTTTCTCAGCTTAGCTAATTCAGTAGCACTGAATGTTTAGTTGTGATATGTGGGTCAAGATCCTCTTTCGGCGATGGAGAGAGACAGGGAGACTGACTCGGTGATCAGAATCCAATTTTATTGTGGGATACAAGTGCTTGTATACTATTTCAGGGAGGTTAAAATTACATACACAAACTTATGCATATAACAACATCTCTTGCTTGCAGAGTTTAATGGGATTTTCTTTTTCCAGTAAACCCATTTGATTTAATCTTCTTGCAATCCAGGTCTAATTTTTAAAGTTCCGTTTGTTTATGCCAAGACATCCTGTTATCAAATCTCTTATGTTAACAGGTCCAAAGAGCATCATCTGTCTTGTGTCCCCCAACATTCCAACAATCCTCATCATTAATATAGTTCTATTCTGTTTGAACCAAGGGTCTGAAGTGAGGACAGCAGTATTCTCCCCAATTTTTTACTGCCTCAAGTTCCTTATGGGGATAGATTTTTTTAATGTGAGGAGTTTCCTTTTCCTCTGCCTCTGTAGAGGAATCAGTATGATGTGAATTCTAAGCAAGTTCCTCTCTAAGGGCAGCTCACAACATATAGATCTCATTTCTATCTTCCTTTAATTATTTTTGCAAAATTTCAACTACGTTTTAAAGGGAATCTATTCTTGCTATTTCCTCATTTCTTCATTTAAAACGGGTTTCTATGGCTGCTGTGAGACAAGCTCCCAAAACTGAGCAGAGGATGGTTTTATTTTTACCCAATTTAACCTCTGTTTCATGTTGTAAAGAAAAAATTCTATCTATGACATTTTCTAAATTAAACCAGTTGTTCTCTGCCCAAACCTCCCCCTTTGGAGAAGGCTTGGCATTGTATTTAGCAAGCAGAGCAGAAAATTCAGCTTTAACTTTTGTGCTAGAGTTTTCAGTCATTTTATGAAGGGACCAAAACCACGACAGGGAGGTGCAAACTTAAGTTAGACAATCTCACAGCCTTTGCTGTGTTCCCATTTGCTTCCCTGGCTGGGTGAAGAGACCAAATCTGCCTGGGAGGCCCTGCTTAGTTCCTTGCAGTTGTCCCTTCCTTCCCAGACAGTCCAAATTCACACATAAACAAAAGCAGTTTCCCTTTTTGCACTAAGAGATCTTTTGGAAAATTCTAAAGACAAAACCCTCAATAGAGTATGGGGGTGTAT
>NW_005061037.1:0-1228 GCF_000277835.1 Geospiza fortis
TTCTCTGGACACACTCCAACACATCAATGTCTTAGTGAGGTGCCCAAAACTGAGCACAGGGTTTGATGTGCCACCTCATAATACGTGATAGTTGCATTTGACACTTTACAAAACTAGCGACAGTTTGGTATATTTTCCTAAATATGTAAAGGCGTGAGCTGTTGCACAGCCAAAACCTCCTCTGACAAGCCTCAGAGGAGCAGAGAGACACAGTGAGTATTGATGTCTATGAACTTGGAACATCAGTCCTGGGATTAACACATGAATAGTAGGTCATTTTTCTATGACTCATTTATCATAGAACCAAGAAAGTCATGGGTACAAGGAATCTCATGCATAACTTCCTAACTGCATGCAATTTTACTACAAACCAACTACCTTATCCATAAATGTGACAGTCCAAATGAGTCTTTTTTGAGCTCTTCCTACCAGACAGCCTGGATGCATGGCAGTCATCTCTCATTGAGCTGGGATGTCTATCAAGGTTGCTCCTCAAGGCATAGACCTTTCACCAGTGATAGATCTTTGGAGGAACATAATTTAAATTCTCTCTGTAATGAACACCAGATGGCTCTACCTTTGGGCAGGAAAGCCTCAAGGTCTGAGATACCTTACCTGGGAGCAGGAGATCCTTTCTTACTCTAGGAGGAGAGACCTGTTACTTAAAACTGATCCTCAAAAAATGACTGATGGCATGCTGAATTAATAGAAACATTACTAATTACGTAGGTATTCATTATTAATTATTACAAACTTTGCACATATTATCCTGTAGAAATAAGTTGTTGACCAAGTCTGGGACTAAGTATGGATCTATCTACTCCTAGACTGCTCTCTGAAAAGGAGGAGGATCCTTTCAGCAAGACAGTTCTTTCAGAATTTTGTGATTCAGTGGGAAGACCTTCATTGTATTTTTGCATCTCTGATCTCTGTAAATTATTCTACCTCAATTCTATCTCAACATTCCTTTCTATGTTTCTATTACATAGTAACTGATAGCGAACCTTGCTATCAAACCTTAAATCACCCTTTCATAAACTCCTTCTAAAACCACTTTTGCTAATACCTTTGTTTGTGATTCTTTGATAAATCCAAACAACTCATTCAATAAAAATTTATGTACTCAGTAGGCTCCTAAATCAGGACTTACAACACCTGTGACAAATCCAGGGTATCACTTCCTTAGTCCTGCTGGACATATTATTTCTGATACAATCCAGGATGCCAT
>NW_005061038.1:0-1227 GCF_000277835.1 Geospiza fortis
TGTTTTCAGCACAAATCTAAAACATAGTCCTGTGTAAGCTACTACAAAGAAAATTAAACCTACCTTATCAATATCAGGACAGCCAGTTACAAGTTATATACATTAGTTGGTATTAATAGATGAAGATCATTTTGTGTCTTGGCATCCTGCTTCCACTGGCAGAGAAAGAGTGAATACTTCTCAGATACAGACAGAAATGTATTTATTAAATGCCGCAGTCATTCAAAGACAAACAGATGGCTGCTATTCAAACAGGGAAAAGCAGTGATTATACACATCTGTACAATACCAATAAACTCTAATATATCCGGAAGCAATTAACTGCTTTTTTTAGAGTAAAGCAAAGAGTTACTCAGAACAGCTTTCATTTCATTATTTGGTCAATTTTGCATAGTAGTTCTAACTATGCATAAATGGTTTTCATAATAGTGAACACAGTAGGCTTCAATGATTGGTTACTGTGAGTTGGAAAATGCTCACATGGAAGAATATTATAATTTCTTTCTGTCACAACCCCCCTATTTCTCTGATTCGCTGTTAATAGGAATTTGAGTCAAGATCTCTTTGTAAAATTATTGCCCAATTCTCTCTTAGCCCTTCACTGGACTGACATGCCAAAAATGTTGGGCCCAAATTGCATGCCGTATGTCAAGCTGGAAATGTACATAGGAGATAAAATCTGAAAGCTCTTGCCTCAAGACTTATGCTCTCTTGTGAGTTCTAATGTAGTGGCATCTATGTCTGCTACTGAACTTGAGTTTCACAGTTCATAGTACTGAAACAAAAGTTCAGCCATCTGGACAGCTATGTTAATGGGTTATATTATCCTACTACATTCCTGTGCAGCCTTTCCAATCAGACTTTAAATAACTAAATTCTCTCTCTAGAGTTAACGTTCATAGGCAATGGATTGTTGTTTAAGTAAATTAGCATACTTTGCCTAGCTAGCCTCATTTGTTTTAACATCCAACCGACTTTGACTATTCAATCCAGCAATATGTTATCAATTCCCAGATTTTGACCTATATCCAAAAAGTATGTCTAAACAGTGGACTCCAGTTGCCCACTGTCCTAAACAGTGGGTTTGTCTCTTGACTCCATTTTAAAACATCCAAGTGGTTATGTCCAGAGAAATTTTGTTTTGCACAGGACTAGTTTTAGTAATAAAAATGTAAGGTAGTCTGTCTTAACTGTCCTTGATCCTTGAAACAGGTTATTTATTCATTC
>NW_005061039.1:0-1227 GCF_000277835.1 Geospiza fortis
AAAAAAAAAAGAAAAACCAAAACTGCAGAGAATGTAGCTGATAACTGTCATAATCAAAGCTGAACAAAGAAAGAAATGCTCTGTGTCTCTGCATGTGCATTTGCATGTGTATTTGACTGATTGAGACTGAGAAAGAGAAGGAAATTGTGTGTATACACTACCAGTTCTTTGCGTACATTTTTTCACGTTACATAAAAAGATTAGCAGACTTCAAAGCAGACAGGTGAATGACACAGTCGCATCTGCCTGTTCATAAGTTCTGCCCTCCAGTAGTTCTACTCAATCAGCCCTCCTGCACTATGGTATACAGTCTATAATATTTTTTTTGTTAGAAGAGAGAGAACTCTGATGTCTGTAAAAGCCAAAGTGGAAGAGGGCTGGAAAATGCAACAGCAGAGTGATTTCTTCCACATGCAAACTGGTATTTTGCTTTGCTGGAGGTGTTGTCCACCACCATTTTTATTGCAATCATTTAGGAAGATAAATGCATGCTCCAATGAATGTTCAAAGAGAGCAAAGCTCTAAAAACATTAAGAGTGTTTCCATTTGAAGTGCTTACAAAACTATTTTAAAAATCTATGTTTTATCTTTCCTACAGAGTACTAGCAGCTGCATATATTTGTTGAGCATATTTTTTTTCCTTGTAGCTTGAGTGTTATGAAATCCAGAAGATCCAGTGCAATTTCTTGCTCTTTTTGATTTTTAGCAATGGTTGGACTCAAATTTTCCATCTAAATAGTGAGTAGATGGAACATATTTGTATGCATCTTTGTTGTAGCTCTGCTTCACATGTGTATATTAAATACTGTTTGGAGAAGGTGGGAAGCCTTTCTTTTTCAGCCAAATCCCCTAACAGTGTTTACCTTGTGTATGAATGAGTTTCCTTCACCCCATAACATATTCTTATAGTTACCAGATAAGGCCCTACAGACTTAAAAGTGGAAGAAATTAAAAAATCTAGGCCCATGGAAGGACATATCAAGTAAGCTAGATATCTAGCCTGTAAAAGATAAATAGGTGAATGGGCAACAGCAGAAATTACATATAGTCAACAGAGGAATGTAGGCAACCATCAAGTCATTATATGCAGAAGATATTTTGCCAAGGCCTTGAATATTGTTCTTTGAGAAGACAAGTGTTTAGGCTTATGAGTTTTCTCTGTGTGTGCATCTAACTTGCTTGTGAGTTAGGAAGCAGCTGTTTGTCACTATAGGACACGAAAAAACA
>NW_005061040.1:0-1227 GCF_000277835.1 Geospiza fortis
CAATCTGGGTGAGGATGCCCAGCATCCTTAGAGACTGTAGTCAGGAGCCTTAGAGGATTTCCAATGCCTAACACAGATCATTGAAGGAAAACAGTTTGGCTTGTTGCATATATGAATACTCTTATTTCACTATAGAAAATGTTTTCATTGTGAATGTGCCAAACATATTACCCCCTACAGATCTGGCCACTTCCCAGCTAAATTCAGCACTCAAGAGAGAGGTCTGAATGAATTTACTCAGTTCAGGTATCCTTGCCCTTCAACAGACACTGAGAGGAAATTCTTGAACTATCACATCAATATTCAGAACACTTCATGGCATATTTTGGAAGATGTGGATATTGATGCTCATGTAACCTGACCCATTCCAATTTGGGAAATTACATTTTGCCTATAATTAAATCACCCCCTTACACATTAGTTGAATATTCCTCTTCTCTCCCTGTCATTCCCTTGTCTCCTTGTCATGTAGGGGAGGGTTATATTCTGGTTGTTGCTCTTCACTCCCACCAGTAGCTGCTGTTCCAGGATAAAATAGCTTTGCTATGCCATTCATAGTATAAAGTGCTCTGTACTCCTCTTGGAATCCAATAAAAGATGCAATATAAAATGTAAGCCAGGATCATTATTGCTTTATTAAATACAGCCAGATCCTGGCTCCGAGTGTGCGCACTCATCAGGCTCTTACACTCACACATAGTATCTTGATGCCAGCTTGCTTTATTTTAAACATGTTTGAATCAATCTGGTGCAAGAAACAGAAACTGTTGTCAGGGGAGCTGTCTCACTAAAATGCCCTCCAAAGATTTTGACCCTTTACTGACACTGTGAAGCAGCTGCAGGAATTATACCAATACTGAGGCTACGAGGAACTCTGTGGGCCAATGTGCATGGAAAACTGGCAGGAAAGGTTCCAGTGGAGATACCAAAAGTAGATACTTCTGAGGTGGAAAAACTACATGTGTACACGTGTATGAAACAAAGGAAGAGATATGAACTGAAGGAAATACAGAGAGGAGGCAACAGAGAGAGCAAAGAAAAAGAGATGGCATTGGGGATAATTTAATCTGCTATCTGGGGGTGTCACTGAGCCAAAAAATCATTTGCCTTCTTGGTTGACACTTTCTTTTCTTTCAGTTTACACCATAAATTTAGTTGACTAAAGTTAGGAATGTTGAATGTGAACTGTGTAGATCCTTTCCTAGTGAATACGTCACTCATGCACCC
>NW_005061041.1:0-1227 GCF_000277835.1 Geospiza fortis
GTAGAGACTTGGAGAAGTTTTTTAATTGACAGGGTTTTACCTGTGTGCTGTAATTCATTTAGACATTGATTCTATGTGGCACAGTGGAAAAGTTATTTTTGTAGTAGAAAATGTAAAATTGTATTTTCATATCATGTTCATTCAGTGCAATGCTGTCATGACAGGAACAGACAAATGCAGCTCCTGCGCTGTAATGGAAGAATGAATGGCAATAATTCCCTGCTACAGAGAATCATTCACTGTTCTTATTTCAGTGCAGTTTCTAAAGAAGAAACCAGAAATTTTAGGTGTGGTTTATGAACAGGATTTTAGGATTTTTATGGGCATCACACCTGTTTCCTGTAAGCTTTGTACTCCATGACCTGGACAGTGGCTTAGTGAAATGATGTTGTTGAGTGCATTTTTACAATTCCTTCTTTTTGTGAGAGATGAGTGCTTTATGATATACAAGTGCTACTAATTCTGCATTTAAAGACAGACAGTGCAAAGAAATGTGTACATTTTCTGTTTTGTCTTACACTGCCTGTCATGTACATTCCCTATGAGATTTGTTTTTGTGGTATTGAATAATTCTGATCCCATAGAAAGGTCTCTTCAAATGCAAACTATTAAAAAAGGATATGTAACTGTGTAACTGGACCAAGTTGAGACTTCTAATCGAAGGATTCCAGTCCAGCACTGGTTTGCTTCTATGAGCAGAGTGTCATGCTCTGAATCAGGCAGCCTGGGGAAGTAATCCCCTGGCTTTGTCAGTTTTCTTTATGGCGAAATTGCACTCCTGTGTTTGCTTCTCCTGTCTGATCCTGTTGATGTGAGTATTTGTGATGCTGAGGTGGAGCTGTGTGAGTGGTACCAGGGCCTGCTCTGCTGGTGCTTGGTGTGTGCAGACACCCCTTGTTTCCAGAGGGCCTGAGGAGGCCAATGGACCAAGCTGGGGATGGTTTAACACACTTCCCTGGCTGCTTCATTTTAGCAGCCTCAGTTTGCTGTTATAATGGTGCTGAAGTGCAAGGGCTGGAAGTACACCAGGGAATAGTAAACCTGTTGAATTTCCTGCAGAGCCTGGTCTCTGAAAGCTCCTTGGGTGGTATATTGGGTGTCACTGTTGAAAACCAGCACGCACATCCCCTCCCCAACCCTGCAAAAGCATTGTGTTGTGTTAACTTGTTGTCAAATACTGTGCATAGTCATGATTAGATTTAATGATATTCCATAAATGCTAAGTAT
>NW_005061042.1:0-1227 GCF_000277835.1 Geospiza fortis
CTGCCACAACCTCCACACATCAGACACACAGATTATCACTGCAATTCCATAGTGCTGTGGAAGGCAGTGGTACCAAACACCTGTTCCTGATCTCATCTCATTCCCTCCAAGAAAATGTTTTTACATAACCCAAAAAGCACCCGTTTTGCCTTATTACTCACACGGCCATAGGGAAAGGTCATCCACACTTTCAAAGATGGCTTCAGGCCAATAACCAGGATCTTCAAGGAAAGCAAGAAGGCAAAATAAAATATTTGAGTATACAGCAGAGAACTTCTCCTTGATGATCTCTCACATCAAGCCTCCCACAAGCAGCAAGTTACCTTGGTGAGGGAGGCCATGGCCAGCAGTGAATACTGGGTGATAGGATGGTCTCTCAAATCAACCTTTGCATGTAATGGCTCAATACAGCAAACTTCCCCCTTGGAGCCACTGAAGAGACACCGAGACTCGCACGTCCTCACTCCCATAACCCTCCTGCAAAGAGCACAGATCAGCTTGGTGGCAGCCCACCAATCTCAGAAGTGATCCTTCATAAACACTCCTTCTAAAAAGTCCCTTGCACAGCTCCAGGGATCACTTCTGACATGAAACTGGAGGCAATCTCATACAGCTGCTCAGATACAGACAAGAATTCAAGATCTTATCTGAGAATAAGGTTTGGGAAGTTCCTGGGCTTTATCAGATTAACTGTCAATCCTTCCTCCTTGTCATCCCTCCTCTTGAAGAGGCCAAGAGTATAACGAGCAGCTACTGCAGGACAGCTCTCACTAATGAGCCAAGATACAACAAGAGGCAGCACTTTTGTGACAGCCACCAAGAGCCCACAAGGAGTGTCAAATTCTGGACAATACAGTGACACCTAAACAACTAAGGCTATTCTTTGGCTATTGCACTGCCACACAGCATCTTCCTTCAGCTGAGAAATTACACTGCAGCCCTAAATTACACCTTCAACAGTCAGGCAGTAACTTCATTGGTTTCAATGGGATTTTTTCTCCTTAGGTTTTAGAAACCATGACCAAGAATTGGTTTCTTGTCCTTTCTCTGGAGAGAGTTATTGTCTTACTTAAATGACAGTTCAAACACGGAGCCTCCGCTGTCATTGCAGATTGCGAGTGTCGGATCATCTGTAAACTGAGCAGAAAACGAGATTAAAATGGCCCTAAGAAATAAACTACAACAAATGGATGTAAAAATACATGCTATGGCAGTACCAACAACACA
>NW_005061043.1:0-1226 GCF_000277835.1 Geospiza fortis
GGGTGGGGAACATTGCTTGTGCTTTGGGGAAGAGCAAGCTTGGAGTGACTCAGTGTTGTTTTTGGCTCTCTGTTTTTAAAGACATGGGGAGGAGAAGCTAACAACATCCCCAGTGAGCTGAGAAAGAACCTACAGTGGAAACTTTCTCATTGCCTGATCTCTATTGTCCTGAGTAGTGCTCCAGTAGTGTAGAAATGCATGAAAGGTCTCTTAGCAAGGTCTCAGATGATGCTGGATGATAGAGGAGCAAGAATGATAAAAACCTGGATGCACAGGAACAAAACCATGTGCCAAGAAGTTGTGCCCTCTATCCATTAAATATCTGGAAAGTTAGTCTCATGCTGACCTGTCTGTTAAGTGGATTAGCCCACAGAACTGCAAGACCTGGATTCCAGCTTAGAAGAACCTAGATCTCAATCTATGTCCCACCTAAACTTTGATGGGAGTTTTGGAAGTCAAAGAAAATGAAAAGTTTGTTTTTCTTCCAAAACCCTGGCAAGTTGCATACCATTAACACAGACATCTGTCACAAGCTGTTGGGGGACCACATTTGGTTATTCTTCACCTTATGTAAGGAGACAACATCTACAACACATGAAGTCACTGAACCAAGGTAATTTGTTTCCCCAAAAGCAAGTTCACCCAACTGAGGTGAAGAGGTTGTTTTGGTGGATTCCAATTAAATGAAAACTGTATTTTAACCACAGTTCACCAATTATAAGTGAGGAACTGCAGTTTTTAGAGCACAGGTAAGACCTTTCTCACTCCAGAAATCAAAACGTAATACACTAAAGTACCACTATTCTTTTGTTTCCTTGTCTTCCTAGAAATAGTATCAGGTACTATCACATTTTCATTCTTGTACTCTGCACTGCAAAAATCTGCTTTAATACAGACTTTTTCCAGGCACTAGGTAGCCACATCTAAGATAGCCCCAGGAAAGAGGTGACAGAGAGAAGAATGGACCAGAGGAACCTGGCTCCTGGAAAAGATCAGTGTGGTTTGCAGGATCAGAACAAAGGCAGCTATGGGAGGGAGCTGAAAAAGGGAGGTAAACACTCAACCTGTGTCTGCATCCACCTTGCTACTCCTGACAAAGCTTTGCTTTAAACTGGGGATCTATGGGTTGTGCCAAAGCAAAAGTAGAGTGCTTACAGTTAGTCTGTAACTAGTGCCTCAAATGCAGAGTAAACACTTCAGGATGCACAGAAAAGAGGTGCTTTTTT
>NW_005061044.1:0-1226 GCF_000277835.1 Geospiza fortis
AGATATGGCCTGCTCACGCTGCAGGTTTAATACACTTGTTACAGTGACACTGTATTCCCCAATACTGCCCCCAGATTTGTCATTTAAAGGGCCCTGCCAGTTTCAAGTGTTAGAATTGTGGCATCAATTGTAAAATTAATCCCAACCATCCCACCTCCAAGCTGTTTATAAACACACAAATTGGGGCAAGTTCTTGTCACATTACCAATAATCTAAGGCTCACAGATTTAAGACTGCAAGGAACAACTACAAAATCAACACCTTGCATAGAACAGACAGTAGAAAATCTGTCCTAGACTGGGCCCTCCAACAAATGGGGCTGGAGCTGCACAGAGCAGATCTACGTGTTCTACCTTACAGCAGCTTGAAGGCTCTCTGCTTTACACTCACCTGGAGGGGAAAAAATACAGCTGAGCATTCATTTGACACAAGGACATCTCGAGGATGCAGCACTGTCCATCCCTGGACCTCAGCTAACTTTTCATCTCTGCAGAGACCCTCCTGTGCTGGAATCATCTTCAGTGTTCCTCAAAGCCTGTTTTAGGGAAATGGTGTTAAGATGCACAGAGGGCACACCATGAAGACACTGGTTCTTATTAACCCATCTTATAGGGAAGAAAATAGAAAATAAGCAAATCTGTGATTTGTATTGCCCAGTTACTCTTCTTACATGCCACGTACAGAAAATATTTAGTAAATCTGCAGGGAATTTGCCTGACTAGGAATTGAGTAAAGAATGACTTATCGAGAAACATACTGCATGTTTAAGTCTGATGTGACAAGACTCCTAGGACCGTGACATAGCACGCTACCTTGCAGTAGGAATTAATCCATAAAATTCATTACACTTCTGCTGATGAAGCAGTGGTAACTTCACAGTCTTTTTCCACACAAAAAAAAAGGCAAAGATTTGAAATATCACTTAACACAGTTTTTGAACAGCCTATTAAGTGGATTAAAAACATACTTTCAGACCATGAAAGTACTAATTTTTGTAACAGGGTAAAAAATTTCTCTTGGCTTAAGTAGAAACACAATAACAAGTTGTCTTTGCTTTAAACAAAAGCGCTACTCATGATGTTACAACCTATCTTACGGCAAAAAACGCTTACAGGTGATCTATATCTACCTGATGCACTGCATCTCAGTCACAGGGGATATTTCAGAGTTCACCTTTGAAATACTCTCATACATTAAAAGAGAGCAAGATGGTGAAAATTGTTGAG
>NW_005061045.1:0-1226 GCF_000277835.1 Geospiza fortis
AAAAAAAAAGTATACTTTCATCTAACTGGCCCTTTCATCTAATTGGCCCAATTGTGTTTATTGGCCCTTTCACTTATTTATATCAAGGCATACCATCCTCCTCCTGTCTCCAAAAGGAGAAATATGCAACAGAAAAAAAGACTGAGGAGAAATAAATATAATAAATAAACAAATAAAACTAACATGAGGGAGAGAAAATGAAAGTAAAGGAAAGGAGAGGAGTCAAAAAAGTAAAGCTGAAAAAAGAGCAGGGGAGTGTATCATCCTTGTCCTAAAAGTCTTGCATTCTCTTGATTTGGCTTTAATATTATTTATTGAGCTCACCATCTGTTCGTAGATACCGATGAGGGCTTCTGCCAGCTCTAGGGCAACACTACTCAAGATGTTTCTTCCCTGTTCCCACTAAATTGTAGTGTTAATGAATCAAAGCAAGATTTTTGACTGCACAGATTGAAAGCACTGAACAAACTCTCATACATGCCTTTTCAAAACATCCACATGAATCACATATATGTGATTTATTTGTGTTTAACCTACTTCTGAAACAAGTACAATGTTCTTCTAGATCACAGGTATAGTGAGAAGAGGTAGAGGGTCTGTCATTCCCGGTAGGAATTTTACCTGTCCAGAGCTCTGGTGGTGGCTCTCCACATGTACACTCATCATGCTTTCTCAGGATCAGCACCATTCATTGTCATGCTTGCAGTAGTTAGGGCACCTTGCCCAAACAACCTTCCCTCCTTTAGCCCTCTCACTCTCCTTCCAAACTGCCCCAATCTCTTCAATGTCAATTTGTTGTGGCACCTTTGGGGATGCATAGTAGGTACAGGAATGGAGAACAGGGAAACTGACCAATCCAATTCAGGGAAGTGAAAAAGTTCTGCTGTGCTACAAGTAGGAACATGTTTTGGATGAGCAATTTAAGTATTAAATTGAACTTCATATCTCCCTGAAAACAATACCTAAAGTGTTTCCCCCAGTAATGGTTTTACAACCTTCTTTCCTTCTGGCAGCAGCTCACTGTGTGCCAGTAAATTCCCCCTCTTGCAAAATCTGCAGAATCTGCCAGCTGGAACGATGTACAGTGGTGTCCCATGGACATGAAGAGTGCACTGGTTTTTGGCAGCGCTATGGACAGCTGAGGAGTGCACTCAGCACTGGTGTGGCATTGCTTTGGAAAGGATCTACATGGGATAACACTCTCAGGCACACAGTGTGATTCTTGG
>NW_005061046.1:0-1226 GCF_000277835.1 Geospiza fortis
TTTTTTTTTTCCTTTGAACTGTGCTTCTGAGGATGTAAATGATTGGTCAAAAGAGAAAGAGTGACAGGACTGTGTTGTCTCACCTATTCTGGCATAGGACTGCCGTGACTGAGCAGCACAAACTGTGGGAGGGAGGGCCTAAAATTCTCCTAAATGATGGAGACAGATGGGTTGGAGTTCTATTCTCCACTGCTTCTATCAATTGATATTAATCTCCTTCCCAATTATTTGCACTTGTGCCATGCTCAGACTGGAAAGGAGAAAGGTGCGAGAAATTATGAAATGCCATTGTGTAGGAATGAACTAGGAAGAGGAAATCAGTACAGGGAAGAACTTAGGATGAATTCAGAAAGGTTCATTGTTAAACCATTTTCCTCTCATCCCAATCATCACTTCTAGTACCTTGTTATTTCCAACTTTTGTTGTGTGCACTGTGTTCTTCCTTCTCATATGAGTCAGGATACAAAATGCTGCATGTCCTTCTGTATTAGAAGGTACAGGTGCACAGCTCAGCATATAACTGTGTGTTTAATAAATCCAGCTGCTTCATGGCCTTAGGCAGACATTATAGGGAGTTGCTGAGTTCCTGGATGTCAAATAGCACTCTTTTGCCAGAGTCTTGACAAGGATGGGACAGAGGCACCCCCTCTGTCTTCATTGCTTTATTTCTCTTTACCTATTGAAAACAAGTGATCCTCTTGTCTGCTGTTCTTGCAGCACACAAACCCTGCAGTGATGTTGTGTTATTATTTCTGCATCTGCTTCTGCTGTCAATCTCTAGAAGTGTCTTTTGAAACTTTCTACAATCTGGAAGCCTCTTGTGCACTTTCAATGTCTAGCTTTTCTAGGATACAGTAGAAACAGAGGAACCAGGTGATTGTCAACAACCAAAAAGTCAGTCTTTTCTTCTGAATTCCTGATATAACTCAAACTCTTTCATTTGTGAATGTATTTGCCCCTGGGAACTTTTTGTTGCATTAAAGGAGTAGAAAACTGCCATGGTAAGGACTGCGAGGAAGAAAAAGACAGTGAATTAAAGGGACAAGTACAAAGTGTACATTCTTTGTGATCACAGTTCTCTTAGCAAGACTTCACCTGTAGTCATTCAAGGGGTGTTGTTTATAAATAAACACATAGTTTCCAAGTGTAGATTCTTGCTTTGGGACTTGAGGAGATAGCCCTATATTTTGTAGAATCATGGAATGATTTGGCTTGGAAGGAACCTT
>NW_005061047.1:0-1226 GCF_000277835.1 Geospiza fortis
AAAAAAGTACATAGTTGGGCTCTTTCCAATAACGATGTCTACCTCCAAATTGTAAAACAGAATTAGAAACACATGTGCAGTTTACCTTTGATCATCTGCCTGCTACTACTGAATTCTGGGGACTCAACCTATGATCAAAACATCTGAAAAAGAACAAAAAAATGTCTCTGGCTAAACAGATGTGTATTAAATTCATCATATTAAAGAAATATCAAAACAGATTTCACAACTGATTATTCATTCTTACTCCTGTCTGTCAATAGCTACATGTAAAGAAGTTTTGAACTAGAAGAGCGAGCTGCCCTTCAGAACATAAGATGTGAATATCTATCTCATGTCTATCAAAATTTTGCCCCACTGAATAGAAATGGACCTCAATAGTGCTGCTTGACCATTCACTTGTTTTTAGTTGTGGATAGGAGATAAATGCATATTTGTTTTTTTGAAAGATTCAGGGATGGGGGAGAGCTTGATCTAGGACTAAAATTTTGCCTCTATCAATTTTGTGATCTGCTGTGATCACAGATGTTCAGCAGAAGAAAAGCAATAGACAAGATCTTTAGAATGCAACCAGATATTTTGTGTTTTCACAAGACCAGAATATGGCACTGCTTGTACTGTTAAACATATATAGGTGAGTATGTGTTGTACTGTTAAACATATATATAGATGAATTCAAAGGACATGCAGGAGACCAAGAAGTTCCTAAGTTTTAAACCAATATGAGATGAATGTCAATGTTTTGATAGTTTCCTTCAATAACTCCTGAAAAAAAGTAAAATTGTGTTGGGAGGAACACTAAAGAATTGGCTTTATAAAAGAAGATAAAGAAAATTAATTTATGTGGAGATCTTTGTAATATCTGATGCCACATTTGTTTTAGGATGGATTTGCTGGCAGCAATCTGGATATGACTCTTAAGTCACAGTTCTTTTCTTGATGTCATGGGAACAGATTGGTATGGGAACAGATTGGTATCAAAGCAACGAACTGGAAGTACAAGCATGATGCCTTCAGGTAGTAGGGGTCACTGACACCACCAGCTGTGTCAGGAATAAAGCTTCAGAAGGCAGAGAAGTAAATTAGTGAATCCAAAAAAGTGAATAAAAGGAAGTGTTAGAGCAAGCAGAACACAAGTTACAGTTCAAAGACAAAAAGAAATAGAATAAATAATACTGCTGTTGCAGAAAACATGAATGACAAGAGACTATAAAACAAAAAAAAAA
>NW_005061048.1:0-1226 GCF_000277835.1 Geospiza fortis
CTGCTTTATCAGCAAAGTGATTTCCCAGTTTGGGGGCTGTTATCCCTTTTTGATGGCCTCTGCAATGCATGATAACTACTTCCATAGGCTTCCAAATACTTTGCAGGAGTGGAAGAATCTGTTCAGCATGCTTAAGCTCATTATTTGAGCAGTTAGCAGGCCATGTTCCTTCCAAATAGCTTTGTGGTTTAAAATCCCAGAAGATCTCTTCCCAGTGGCTTATTAAGTAGAAAATTCCTGCCCTGGTAGCTTATATTTTGCCTCTCTTGTCCAGGGAAAGTCTTCCTCAGTCACAGACCTGCTTCTAGTGAGGAGTTGTAATAGATGGATCAGTTCCAGCCTGCTTCTTCCAGTGAAATCCTCGGAGCATCAAACAGGCATTTTCCTTGGCACATCAGATGACAAATGACCTCATGCTTCTCAACTGTATTAGCTGTGCCATGGCATTCTGAACATAATTCATCATTTTCTCCTCTCCTGGATTCCAGGCAGCAGAATTTCCTCATGTAGAACATTGCAGCTGTTCAGTTCTGCTGCCCATTCTACCCTGATGCAGGCTTGATCTGTGGTGATTTTAATTCTCTGAAGCGTGGGCTTGCATTTCACCATCCACATGATTTTCATACTCAGAAAACTAAAGTCTGTATTTGAAATGCCTCATGGACCTTCTGATGGCCCTGGTAATTTGATTCAGACAGCACTGCCAGAGACATTCAAGAATACTAAGGTAAATGAATTTGTTCAAGCCCAACAATTCTGAGTAGCCCAGCAGCCACCTCATCATTTCTGTAACGTAGAAGTAATTCCTTGGGCTTCTTTATTAAGAAAAAAGTGAGAGGGAGGACAAAAATAAGTAAATAGAGGCATACACCTTATCCTAAGGTATTCTATACCTTGCCTTAAGCAGTGTTTGACTACAAGGCCAATCTTCAGAACACATTTCTATCATTCAATCAAAAGTAATAATTACAGTTGCTCACAGCAAAGTCCCAGAGAATCACAGAAGGCATGAAAGAAATTGTGTGTAGGGAGAGTCCCTTGCCTGTGGCAAAGCAGCTGTATTCAAGTCATTCCTGCAAGTAAATATCTGACCTATTTTAAAATACCCTGAGTGAAAGGAATCTCAAAACCTGCCCAAGCAATACATTCCCATGAGAACACTTCTGTGAGAAAGATGTTCCTAATGTGTACAGTAGAACATAAAATCATGAGATCATCTCATTCCA
>NW_005061049.1:0-1226 GCF_000277835.1 Geospiza fortis
GAGAAGATTCCTGCTCAGCCAAGCCAGACTAATGCCTTGCCTGCTTGACTTCTGACATTCGGGAATAACCTGATCCTGTGCCCCTTGGAGGTGATGCTTAAAAAGTAACCAGTGTTGATGGTTAGTAGATGATTGCTAGTAACTTAGCAATTCCAAAAACATTTTCCCAGAGATTTTACTCACTAGTTCCCTGATCAGCCTGAAGTTGGTTCTCCTCATGTCCAGAGCTGAACTTTTCCTGGCACTTTTCCTTCATTCACCAAGGATTATAAACTCATTCACTTAATCATCATTGTGGCCAAGGTGTCTGCTGACCACCATTTCAGTCACAAGAGCCTCTCTGTTGACAAGTAGCAGGTTGAGAAGGGCATCTTTCCAAATTGGCTTTTTCAGGACCTGCTCCAAAAAAGCTGTAATCTAAGTTTTTTAAGCATCTTCTGGCCTGGGTTGCACCAGCCAGTGTGATGCTTCCAGTTGATGTCAATTCCAGCAGAAGGACAAGGGTGGTTGACTTGGAGGTGTCCCTTAGTTCCTCAAAGGTTAATTTTTCAGTTTCATTGTTCTGACTAGGAATTCTGTAGTAGACTCCCACAAAGCCATCCAAATTACTAGTTGTTTGTCCCTCAATTCTTACCTAGAGGATCTCAACTGTACCATTGCCAACTGTGAGCTCCCTATACTCTAACCCTTCTATTACATACAATGCTACCCTTCCACCTGTTCTGCCCTGTCTATCTCTCCTAAAAAGCCTGCAACCACCCAGTAGGGAAATCTAGTCACTGGACTCATCCCCACAGGTTTCACTTATATCAGTGATATCAAATCTCAAGAACTGGGCCAGAGCTCTGAGCTCATCTTGTTTGTTCTTCATGCTGTGTGCATTAGTGTAGAAGCATTTCAGGTGTGGTACTTTGTAGACAACACCTTATGCAGCAGATTGAGATATCCCATTAGTGCTCATTTCATCAAGATTTGGCACACCATCCTTTTGTTCACCACTAGCAAGCCTGGTATTTTCCCTTTCCCCCTTCCAAGCTCTGTCATTGAGCTCTGCTACCCTTGTGGTAGGACTCCTTTCCTCCTCTGAGAAAGCCGCATGATGTCAGCAGACCGGTACTGAACAGATCATCCCATGGTCAAAATACCCCAAATTTTTCTGCCTACATCAGCCTCAGAGCCACACATTGACCTGATGGATTTGCCTATTCCTATCAATATTATTCCTT
>NW_005061050.1:0-1225 GCF_000277835.1 Geospiza fortis
TTCACAAAGAGAATGTCTGCAACAGTTGGACAACCTTTTCCATTGACTAGTTTATTAGGTAATTTTCATTTTATGCATATTCAAATTAATAAAGTGGAAACTCACTTCTGAAGTTGATCAAAACTTGCAGTCAGCCTTGGAAACCTAGTTTGTCATTATTTCAACCCATGTTAATGCTTGTTTATGAACTGCAGCACCAACTTTATCAGATTCTGTGATAATACCCTCTGCAGGTGGAACTGGACATGAGCACAATTCCACCAGCCTTGGGCTAGGAAGTCTTCCAAATGCAGGAGGAACAGGAAAGTATTGCCTAAATGTGCAAGAAAACTTTGAAATGCTTTATGTATTTCAAGTCACAAAATGCTTATATCAGTGTGCATTTATTATAAACAATATATTTATGCTGTACTGAAGGAGAGCTAGAGTTACAGCAATTTCATTTAAACAGGCAGCATACTTGGAAATAAACTCCACTGTCATCTGCTCCACTGAAAATGCTGGGACAGTACCAGTAGTAGTGATTAAATATAATCTCATGTCTGAGTTGATTGAAACATCCAACAAAGAACATGCCACTTTGTGTTTCAGGAGGCTTCTGAAGATTATTCTAATGCTGCATTTCCGGGGACCCGATTAAAACTTAATTGAAGTTTTTGAAGGTGAAATGTTACATTTCTGGATTTTCCCAGACTTACTTTTAGTTTTTCAGTACTTTTTTTCCTGTAGAAAATGTTAGCACCTACTACAAACAAGACTTTGTCAAAGCTTAACACATCAGCTTAAATCTTCCTTAAAAAATGTTAGTTAGAAGATCAGCATCAATAAGGTGCTATCACATGGGACACCTGAGCTGGATTCATCTACGGAGAAACCTTCAACTGACCAATTCAATATCTACTTTTCCTCAACTACAGCTGAGATTAGCAGCTGGCCATAGAAAAGATGCATTTAGTGGCATTTGAAGCTTAACATTCAGATTAAGCACTGTTTTTCTGAGCTTTTCAAATAGAGGAAATATGATTTAACTAAAGCAGAGCCTTTCACTGGAGACCTGTCCTGGAAGTCAGCATCAGGGATCCCACATGTCAGGACAGATAAACCCTCATCTGTGCTGCAAGTTCTGAATCTGTTATTTATTTCCAAGGCACATGTCAGCTTTCAGATCCCATGAGCTAACTTCAGTGTATCTGCCCATATCCACTACCTGTTCCCAAGTGAATTT
>NW_005061051.1:0-1225 GCF_000277835.1 Geospiza fortis
AAAAAAAAAAAAAGAAACAAGCCCGAAGACCACAGCATATTCCTCTTAGCAAAAAAATTCATTAATAATAAACAGAGAATGAGAAGAAGAGAGGAGAGGAAAAAGAAAGCCAAGACTGGAAATGAAAAATTGTAGAAACAAAAGCATGTAAATTCAAATTATTTAAAGTGTAGAAATGCAAGGGGAAGGATAAATCTTAGATTTTAGCAGACAGGAAGAATGATTCCCTAATTCCATCAGGACTGTGAAAGTAAAGCCCCCAGAACATCTGAAATAGGGCCAGTCAGCCACCAGGACAGTTTCCTGGCATTTGAAACCACAGCAGATGGGGAAAGGGCAGAACTCATCTCTCAGAACAAACCTCTCAAGTCAACAATAGTTCACAGCTGACTTGGGCAAAGTCAGGCTTACATCCTTTGTTCTGAGCTTCCTCTGCTAACTGCTCACTGAAACACTCAATAGATTAGTACAATTCTCCTAGAAGTGGTCTTTATCTAGATGGGCTGAGAAAAAGTTCTGGCTAGAAACCTGCTTCCTTCAGGCAGAAATTCAAACTCACATTCACCTGTTTGCAAGAAGTTGCTCGTAATTTGAATACAGAGTTGGATTGGAATCAAATCTCATACATGTCTATCTCTGGGTGAGTCCTATGCAACTGTGTTAGATTATATGAGCAGCACTTTCTCAGGACAAATCTGATCATTCACATTTACAGTGCTTTGGTTCACATCTATCAGCATTCCTGAGAGGCACAAATACATTTCCTGAGGATGAAACTGAACTGGAAATTCTCCATGAACACCTGTAGTGCTCTCCAAGCTCTGACACATGCTCCAGTCCATACAACAAAAGCTTTCAAAAAGGCACAAAGCAAGTCCTCAGTACCAACCCTTTCAATCAACAGCCCCCTTTCTCTAATGCCACTTGATAAGGCAGAGATGGCCTTGGAGTTCACAGCAATAATGTGCACATATTTTCACACACATATTTTCAGTTTGGCCTTTCCTACACAGTGCTAGAGAAAATCTTTCCAATTTCCACTTTCTCACTTATGCCCTGTCCATTGGAGTTCCTCAAGTACATAGCACTGGATAAATGGAAACCAAGGCTTGGTGATCACCAAAGGAAGAGCCATTTCCCCAAATTAAACTAGAACATTGGCCAACATGAACTTGTTAATACAACTAAGTCACCTTTGCTTATATTAAGAGGTTTTGGTTTTTTT
>NW_005061052.1:0-1225 GCF_000277835.1 Geospiza fortis
TTTTTTTTTTTTGGTAGTTGTTGCTTAAAACACAGAAAGAGCAACATGGGTAAAAGAGTATATAACAATAGATGGATGTGTAGCAAGGAAGGAAACAAAAAGGCAATGAAGATGAGAGCACGAATGTTGACTGGAACACTAGTGAAAGTAGTGATAGTGTTTGGGGAGCATTTGTATACAGTTTAGCTGGGAAAATGGGCAAGATTAGACTGAAACAGTGAAGGTGCATCAACATTAATCCAAGGAACATAAGAAACAGCAAAACACCTGTGTTATAAACTGGTTATTTGAAAAACATGCTAGAGTCACAGTCATGACTGGGACATAGGTATTAAATGTATATAGTTTTCAGAAAAGACAGAAACAAGGAGAAAGTTAGGTAGGATTATGCCCATTAAGGGTGTGATGGGAAGATGATTTGTAGCACAGTAAAGGCTTGGGTTAAAATCACATTGGGAAGGAACTGAAAAAATGTTACTCCTGGATGTGTGCTTTAGCCCATGGGATTGTGAAGCACTTCCACATGTAAGAAAGAGGAATATAACTGGGAATTGAGTCAGTTTAGAAGGCTGTATTTTCCAAAATGTAGATTGTAAAATAAGGGCTATTAATAAAAGTAGGGCCCGGTTATTCTTGAATGTGATAGCTAAAAGACTTCATCACCAAATAATCACTGAGCCTCATCAAAAGTGCTGCTATTGTAGCCTTGATTTCAGTTAGCAGAGAGAATTTTCCAGGAGAGCTTTATGTGGGACCTAACAATAGATTGATCATGAGTTGGATAGCAACATGGTAAATAACAGGCAATTTGATTTTGTCAGGAGCAAATTGTATAAAGCCAACCTGATTTCCTACTCTGACAGGTAACAAGCCTTGTAGATAACGAAAAAGCACCTTGACTTGTTAGGTTTTGACACTGTCTTATGTGAGACTTCCATTAGCAGTCTAGAGCAATGCAGCCTGGATGAAATTACTATGATATGGATTCCAAACTGTTTGAAAAACTGCACTTGTGAAAGTTACCAGTGACTCACTGGCTGACTAGAAGGATGCATCCAGGTGGACACCATGGTCTCTAATGACTTAGGTTATGGAAGAAGGCATGCCCTTAATAAATGATAGAATAAATACCCTGTTGAAAATCATATACATTGTAGAGGGAACAGGATTAAAATTCAAAATTACCTGGATGAATTGGAGACATAATCTGAAAAAAAAAAAAAAA
>NW_005061053.1:0-1225 GCF_000277835.1 Geospiza fortis
TTTTTTTGTAGCTGGTGATCATTGATCTCCCTGCTTCCTGTCTATGCAAGGTTTTAAAAATATGAAGTTCACCATAAAAGCTACAACATAACTGAATAGGTCAGGCAGTTTTAACTTTCTGTAATCAGAAATGTAGAGAATGTAGACAAGTAAATGATGGATTACGTTTGCCAATATTTCAAAAATCAGAAGAAATAACATTTTGTCTCTAATCTTAACATGGTCACAATTGAAAATGTGTATAGTTAAAAATTCAGGGATGAGTTTGGCTACTAAGATGTGTTTACATATCTGCTCTGAATGGAACCTCCATCATCGTAAGGATGGCTAAATAAACTTTTGCTTTTGAATGACAACAAACATTTTTTGGAAAACAGGGATTGCACTCTGCATTCACTATTACACCATTACCATCAGTAAAATAAGTCTGAACATTAGAGTGTACAAACACACATATATTCATATTTGAGTACATACCAAGTGCACACACATACTGAAGGCTTGCTGAACTGCATAATTACATTCTTGCTCACCAGTTTGATAAACAAGGACTAAATGGAGGGCTTTGGCTCCTCTTCAGATTCAGTAACTTTTGAGTTTCTATCATGATTTATGAATTTTGTCTTTTATATCCTGCTCTGGTAAACTGTGATGCTCAGGTAATCCTATTACTGCTCTTTTTATTTCCTTGTCTGATACCAGTTGTCAGTCCAGGGGCTTGAATTCTGCCTTCTTCAATTTTAAAATTATAGGGAAAAAAGTTGCAGAGATATTAGAAATCCATTTATCTAACAAATGCATGAATTTTTGGCTTCATAACTGGTCTGCAAGGGACTTTAAAAACTCTGTCTCCACAGGTCAAGTCTGTTCTGTAAATTGGGTAGACTTTCTGAAGGTGTCCAGTACTGCAGGCATCCCAATCTGCTCAGCAAAACCCCCTCACTGCATCCTGACCTTGCTGCTGGAAATGTTTCCTAATAACCATTAGGAACAATGAATCCAGACACCATTACTGCTTGTGCTGCTCCATGGACATGGAGAACAGACCATTCCCTTCTTTTCCACTGCAGCTTTTTACATATTCAAAGCCCAATAGCCCATTTCCACTCTGTCCTTATGCTCAGCAATCCCAGTTTGTTCTGTCTTTCCTTGTAGGTTATGACTGATACAGATTTATTTTTTCTACTAGCAACTGCTCATTCCTCTGTGCTTGAACTCAGACTTG
>NW_005061054.1:0-1225 GCF_000277835.1 Geospiza fortis
CCCATCAAGGAATGGAAACTTTCAAAACATTGCATTTTAACCAAGCTTTAAAAATGACACCTTAGAGTCATGATTCCAGTTGTCATTTTAGGATAGACATGCCCTGTACCTACCTGCATATTCCAAGAACTTCTCTTCTCTTCCGCTGCTGGATCTTGGCCTGGAGAAAATGGAGGACAAAAGAACATATGAGGAGGTAAAAAGAGAAGGGAGGGAATGGGTGTACCATGAAAGGAGACAAAGCTACTTAGCATGGACACTTCTATGAAGGAGGGAATGCAACACAAAAACCCAACAGGTTGCAAAGATAATTAATTATCCTTAAGCTCTCAGTTGCTGCAGTCACACAGAGCTGGCCAAGCTCTGGCTGAAATAATAGCCAAGTCCAGCAGGAGACCCATCCTGAGATGCTTTGAAGCCCTGCCTCCTCTTCCCCACCACCACCTCTGCTCTTGGGGCATTGCAGTTGGGTTAGACATTGGATGGGCAAAATGCTGAATACACAGAGGTTTGCCTGAATACATGGGACAGGTGACTGTGCAAAATCACCACAGGAGATGGGAAGAGTGATCTGAGCAGCACATTGGAGCAGCAGACACCTTGGCTTACCTCATCTCCTGGGACGCCTTCAAATCCAGCTGGGGAGATCTTGGCAGAGACCCCGCAGCACTGTCAGCATGCAGACTGCCTGCCTTGCGTATTGGGGGGATCAAAGGCAGGCCAAATGACGCCGTCTTCATTTCCCCACTGCAGGAATAGCGCAAGGAGGTCTGGAAAGAGTAGAACACAGTGCTCAGATCAAGCATCCAGCCTTGCCCACATTCATGCCTCAAGACATTTACATATGCCCTCAACTGGGACCTGGCAGGAATAAACAAGTCAAACTGATGGAGCAGATTGGCACAGGATGGGCAATGGAAAGGGAACTGGTGAGGGAGAGGCCATGTCCCACATTTGACACCACTCCCCTCCTGCTCTCTCCTCTGCATGGGTGCCTACATTCCCAGCTGGCATCCACATGTTTGTGGTTAAACTGAAAATCTACCATACAGGACATAGCTTGGTGTCCTTACCTCATGCCCTTTTGTCTCTGAATTTTTCTTCTGGCTGCTTCCTCCAATATCGTTGTCGCCAATGCTCATTTTCCCTTCCTCTCCATCAAACACCTTGCTTGGCTTGATGTGAGAAGAGGTCTCTTGAATGGGAGGCAAGGGCTTGGAGGGAA
>NW_005061055.1:0-1225 GCF_000277835.1 Geospiza fortis
AAAACAACCCAAAGCGCTGAAGCAGCAGTGGTGGGGGCAGGTTCAGGGGATGCCAAACTGTACAACCAGTTCTTCTTTGGCGTCGACACGGATCTGTGAGAGCGCACTGAAGGCATAGGCAGCTATCCGGGACACCTGCTGGCACAAAGACATGGCTGTGTCACTGGTGGCTACAGAAACCCCCAGTTATCCCAAAGAAACTGCTGCAGGTTAGCCTGCAGCCCTAAGGAGTCCCTAAGCCTGTCCTGGGCTTCGCCCCCACCTCTAACAAGGCCTTAAACCTGACCTAGGCTTTGCCCTCAGCTCTAACAAGTCATGTGTGGTATTCACATGCCCTCTGAACAGACAGAAGCTGTGAGAGAAGCAGAGAAAGGAACCATCAAAACAATTCTTATCTCATTTGCTGCTCCTGTGTTTTTGAACGTGTGGAATGTGTTGGAAGATTATTTACCTGAAGGAATTGCTTGATTGGATTCTGGTGATGGTTTTTTGATTCATTGACCAGTTGGATCCACGTGTGGGTGTCAAGACTGCTGGAAGACAGGCATGAGTTTTCAGTAGTTAATGAGAAGTAAGTATGATGTAGTATAGTATGTATCTCTTTAATATAGTTACAGTATGATATGGTATAATAAAGTAATTAATTAGCCTTCTGATATCATGGAGTTCTGCGCATCATTCTTCCTCCTTCCCTGTGTCAAGGAATCCTCAAAAATCCAATAGTCATGCCAGGGCTCTGGGCAAGCCAGGAGGGCATTACTGCTCCTCCAGGATGAGGATGTGTCCCTGGGGAGCACCACAAGGGCTCAGCCCAGCCCTGCTCACCTGCTGCAGGTCTGCAAAGGGGACAGGGTCACTGGCAAGCACTTGGTGTGGCTGGTTAGTCAGGGATGGCAGCAGTGGGAGCTTCTTCCAGTGCGTCAGGTTGTTGCTGAGCATGGCCAGGCGTGTGCTGTGAGGGGAGAGCAGCCAACATCAGTGCCATGCCAAGACATGGGGACATCCAGAAGATGGGTGCTGCACCCCCAGGGGGAGAAAGGGAGAGCAGTGGTGCTGCACTCCCAGCATCCAGCCCTCTTCACTCCCTGCCGCAGGAGGATGAGGGAACTTCCAGCTCTCCCACACAGACACCTGTCAAGCAGAAGCAGTCACATCCAGCCCCCCACCATCTGTCCCAAGGGGTGGGTGAACACAGGAGCCCTTTGTCCTGGGCTCTGCTGCCTGC
>NW_005061056.1:0-1224 GCF_000277835.1 Geospiza fortis
AAAAAAATGAAGTGTACTTTTTAATGTTTTAATTGCCTTCTGATATACTGCTGTAGGTGCATAGAAAAGGTAGAATGAACAGAGACTAGAGCTAAAAGGAAGCTGGAAGCCATCTCAAGAGGCATTCTTAGCCTATCCTTTAACTCCAAAGCAGAATCATCTATACTTAAAGCCATCCTGTCAGGCATTTGTGTTGTCTGTTCTTCAAGAAATTCAAAGAAAAGGTAGAACTGCTTCCTATGAGATACTTCTCCAGTCCTTAACTAACAGTACAATTAGAAAATTTCCCTTAGTTACTGAGGAGTTGCCTCCTGTTCTATACACCAGGTGCCCAGAAAGACTAATCCTTTATTCCTTGCAGGATGATTTTGTATTCCACATTACGTTTTTGTGATATTTTTTATGTGAGATGATTAATTCCTTTTCCCCTTCATTTTTTTCTCCTTAGTCTTTGTCTCCTCTGATTGGGTTGTATTGTTTAGATCTCTGTCCTTCTGAATCTCCTTGCTCTTCTCAAACCAAAGTTGCCCAAATTGCTTTTGAAATACGATGCCTGAGACAAGAGTCAGTATCCCACATGAGATCTTATGTGTACAAGGATTATTTTCAGTGTCATAGATCATTTCCATGTTCATACACTTAATGGTGACATTCAAATTTTGGAGGTTTAATTTCCATAATATGCCACGATTGATTAAAATTCCCTTTGTGACCCACTGTGCCCCTAAGAACATCTCTTGGCAAGTTGCTCTGTCCTGTCTGAAGTGAAGTATTCCTGCCTAACTTGCAGGAACTGTGTTGCACCTGAGTTTATTGAATGATACCTTTTTAATTACAGACTGATTTTTCTTTTTGCAAAATAACACTTTTTGTTCTGTTAGTGTTTTCTAGAGTGCTGCAGCCCTTCTCAGCTTAATGTCATCTGCACATTTGGCAAGTGCACTCTATTCCATCACTGGGTCTATGAAAGGAAGTAGAGAGAGCAGGATAGTACCAGACTCTCTGAAACCATACTTGAGACATGTTCTAGTATGACAGAGGACTACTAATTGATTTTGCTAAGGCAGATCTGTAATAATGAATAACCACTGCTTGATAGTATGCAGTGAGCCTACCTCTCAAAGAAAATCTGAAATATTTCTCAAAATGAACCTGAAACAATCATATTGTTAAAATATCAGTAATAAGCATTGGACTAAACTAATTCAAACTACTGATTTTTTT
>NW_005061057.1:0-1224 GCF_000277835.1 Geospiza fortis
CTTCTCCTTCTCCTTCTCTCCTTCTCCATGGTTAATTAGCCCTTTGCTGTGTCCAGTGTGTCAGGGGGTATCAGGACAGAGGAACACCAGCAGGCTGAAGACCTTGTTGTTTCACAGAGCTTTGAGATCATTTCCTAACAAGTGGGTTTCAACCTCTAATGGGTTTTTGCAGTGTAGATGGGAAACTCATTCGCAGTGAATTTAAACCCACTAAATTCATTTTTTCTCCCCTCAAGAAACTCTTCAAAGCCAGTCTGCAAACAGCTTGAGGGACCACAGACCACAGGGTGAAAACCACAAGATATGCTCAGGAAGAAGTTTCTCTTCAGTCACAATTGCACTTGCTGATGTGAATTCCTTGCACCAACAATCTTGAGTCTCATGAGAAACTGGCTTCTGAAATGATGGTGCCATGCAAAAGATTCAGCCTTTGTTTCTCCAAAAGTGTGACAGGAATCCACAAAATATTTAAGTTATTTGATCACAATTAAATAAATGATACTTGAATATCTTTAAAGATCTAATTTTTTTCCCCCTGTATGCAGAGAAAAAAAGCTTGGAAATACTTCTCCACTAAGGAGCTCCAAATACAACAGCAAGTAATTTTAAATGATGTATATTGGGAATGGTTTTTAGGCTTTTGCTCGAGTACTGATAATAAAGCAACTGTCAGTAATTTAACTCAGATTGAAATAGGAACCATACACTCAGATTTAGATCTGCCTTGAAAGATTATGAGTTTTAGACAACAGAGTTAGACTGACAGCTGGATTCAACACAGAGTTGTTCTAGAGAACCAGCAGTGTAACTGAGAGCACAACTGGCTCCTCAGCACTTGCTCTCTGGTGCAATTAAATTATACAGGACTGAAGGCACCATCAACAGGAAGCCATCAATCACCACCAAGGAATTAAGAGCAGTGCAGTTGAAAGTAGAATCTGTCGCAGTGCTTATAAAAGACACTTTAATAATTTTGACAGCATACTCCCTAGAAGTTAACTGTGAAATTGAAAACATTGAAACTATAAAAATACCCTCCCTGCATCTCAGTTCTGAATTTACTCGTTTCATCACTTTTTCTGGATGAAAACCAGCATTAAGAACTATGATTTTTCACTCAGCAGAGCACCTTGGCTACAGCTGTGCAGAGGGATTAGATCTAATCAATTATAGACTCTTTTAAAGCAATATATTCAGTTCTTTGATTTCATGGATTTTTGTTTG
>NW_005061058.1:0-1224 GCF_000277835.1 Geospiza fortis
AAAAAAAAAAGAGAAAAGGCAAAATTTCAATCCTAACACAAACACACAGATGAGAGACGCTCCAAAGAAGGCAATTTCATACAGAACTGATTTTCATAAAGATTTTTAAGCGTTTCCTCCTTCATCAGTGTTTGTTCCTAAGCATCAGACAATAAAGCAAATTGAAGTTTCTCCTACTGATGTAATTTGAATTTATTTTGGTGGCTTTTGACCATCTTTTACCTTGTGATTTGTTCCCAGCAGTAAATATTTGGTGAACAGTTTCCTCCCTTTCTCTGACATTTGATTTGCCTGTGACACCACAACTTTGAAACAGCAAATCTCATCAGCTCCAAAATCCACAGGACTGGGATCTGCAATGGCATCAATTGCTTCAGCTTTGTCACAGTTCTGAAAGTCTAAGTCATTGTCCCCAAAAGTTTTCAGCCTGTCTTGCACTGCCATGACATCTTCTCCCATCTGCTGGGATTCACTGCTCCCCATTTTGTTTGCTGTGCCAGCAGGAGTTGAATTTCTGCTCCAAATAAGTTCCCTACTTGGCACCAAACACATAAAGAGTCATGGAGAAGGTTTGGGTCAGGAATGGGTAGCTGAGAATGGAGAAATCCCAGTGGAAATGAGAGCACAAAGGGAGAGGGATGGGGTGAAGGACATGGGAACCTCACGGGCCAAATCCCCGACGTGGCTGGAGAGGAACCACCCAGGGATGCAAAGAGGAGGAGAGCCAGCTGAGAGCAAGATGAATCTGTAATTAATTTATGGCCTTGGATTAATGCTGATGGATCAGCTGTGACACAGAGTTAGGGCTGGAGGTGCAAAGTGAAATGGATCCGGATGCAGGGGGAGCGTGGCACAGCAGAAGGGGGTGAATCATCCCAGGAGACACAGGCCAGGTGGAGGTAGGAGCAGGGTGGGACTGGAAACCAAACTCCTGGAGAACACTAAGCTGCCAGTGTGAGAAAAGGAGTGGGAGATTGGAAGGGAGTGCTCAAGGGGGAAGAAAATGAGACATACGGAGTTTAGGAGTCAAAATAAAAACAGAGAGGAGTCATGAAAAACTTACTGTGTCATTCCCATCCCACCAAAACACTGTATGAACATACATTTATGTGCTGAATTTAGCCTAATATTCAGCTTGTAATATCACCAAGCAGATTGAAGCCAGCTCAAATTCTACTCTCTTTAATGTTTTATAACATTTCTTTTATTTTCCTTTATTTTTTT
>NW_005061059.1:0-1224 GCF_000277835.1 Geospiza fortis
TTTCCAACCTAGTTCTGTGATTCTGTGACGCTGCCTGTGTATCAGTGCTGTCATAGATTTGGGGAAAGAGAGAAAGGGTGGTGAGAGACAATTCAAATCTGAACAGAGCAGTGGAGAGATTAAGTAATCCTTCAGCACATTTTGACATTTGCTTAAAATGTGAAACTAGATTGCTAGCTGATTTTTTGAGGGAGACCCTTTGTTTTCAGTGCAGAAAGGTAGTCACTGGTTAGTTGTGCTGTGCACAGAATTTCAGCAATGCAAAATACAATAGCCAGTGAAATGACCTTGTAAAATAGGAGTATTTGGGCTGGGTGACACTACATCTGCAACAGATACTTCTGAGTAACTTCAAAACATTTCTTAAAGAATGCAGATACTGCTATAAATACATTGCCTTGGCAAGTGAGGCATCCAGTCTACACAGTTTTTACAGCCACTCTGAAGGTTGCTGAGTATATACAAGACAACCACATGAAATGATCTGTACAAAGCAAGCAGTCTTTGGATACATACTTTCTGTAAAGTGCTCAGATGTTTAAATTTTTTTGCTGTAGCACTGGAACAGAAAAAGATTTTGTAGTTCTAATCATGTGAAGTAGAACAGTGTGTGTGCTCTCAATTGATGATGGTGACAAGCCTAAGATAAGGATACTACAAAGTCTGGGCATTCTTTGCAGAAACAAAGGCCTAGAGCAGGCAAATAGCCATGAAAGCCTTGCAGTGCTGCCAAAAGGCACTGGACTTTACAGAAGATTAAAAGAGGGGGATGGGTGCCTAATTCAGGGTGAGGAAGGAAAGTAGTATGTTGAAAAAAACCCCAAAAATAGGAACTAAGATACTTAATACTATTGCAAAATGTGTAGAATAAAATAGCATGGATTGTATTACTGAAAGAGCATTCATTTACATATTTTGTAAAACAGGAAAGAAGACGGCATAAAAATAGCACATGTAAAGAATGACAAATGCTGTGCCTGCATTTAGCATCTATTGACTTCAGTCATGCTTTAGTGGATGTTAAGGTCTTTGTTCACCTGGAAATGAGTCAGTAAAGACCCTGCTTGTTAGTACCCACAGCTGAGGGTGTGGCAGACACCTAAGGACTGTATTTGCAGTAGAAGGCAAAAAGCTAAAATGTAGATTCTTTTAAAATACCCTAGGAAAGGTCCAAGAGGAGTTAGTTTCATTTATTTTTGGTTTCAAGGGCTTTTTTTCTTCTCT
>NW_005061060.1:0-1224 GCF_000277835.1 Geospiza fortis
CTTTCTCCTCCTGGGCCTCCACCTTTTAATTCATGCTGGTTATTAAACAGATTTCAACAATAAAGTCCCACAGTCCTGTCCACCATGGATATAATTTCCAATACCCTGACACTTCTAAAAACTGTGATAGATATTTCTCCAATATGTACAGTTGCCATGAAAGCTGAAGGTTTTGCTTGCTGACCACAAACTATTTTGATTTTTCACTTCAGACTGCAAAGTCTTCAGCACACAATAATGAAATCAAGGTGCAGACATCCTACAAATTATGGGAATTCCAGATTACCCCCTTTTTCTTTCTCCAGTAGACAAAATCCAGCAACTCCTTCAGATTTGCCTGAACAGCTCAGGGGATTTTGCTGCTCACAAATGAAACTGGACAAAGTTTTCCAAAGCCATCATCCTCCTCCCAGAAGGATTCCAACCCACTCAGGCTGCAGCAAATACATCCTGGTCCATCAAGTGCCACCAGCCTGTGACCTCAGTGAAATCATTTCATGGAAAAATCCTTCATCTGCAACTTGAGCTGCATCTTGTGTTTCCCCTTCCAGCCCTGCAGCACAATTACAAACCAATTTTGCTGCTCTTCTGAACCTCAATCCATTTTAAAATGGACATTAGTGTCCAAATCTGACTGAGTGTCCCCTGAAAAGCACTTTGACATCTTTGGGAACAGCAGATCCAGAGCACAAATGGAGGACAAACCTCTCCTACAACATCCTGGAAAGGAGAGAGAAAATCAAGGAAACTGAGATGTGGCAACACTGGAATTTTCCAAAGCACAAAGAAGTCAAAATTAGATCTGTAATGAGAACAGAGGCTTTGGAAATTATTCATCTGCAGTGAGAAAGGTAACAAAGAAACTGAACTGAATGTCAGCGTAAATAAGACTTTTCTGACCTCACAAACTTGTCTCACAGATGTGTCTCTGACACATCCAGCCTTCCTCATTCCCTGCTCTCCTGCACAGATCCCACCACCAAAGGGCTGGAAAAACCATGGAAAACTGGTCCCAGAATTCAAGTTGGCACTATTAGCCCACAACTTTTGATTATTTATCTTTCAAAATACTGGCAAATAAAAGTAAGTCATTAGAAGAGGTGTAAAAACCTGTTGGTGATGCAAAAACCAGCACATGGAGAAGTTAATGGTGAGATGTTTCTGCAGGAGTATGGAAAAGCTGTAACAGTATTTTAATCTGTTTACTACAAGGAAAAAAAAAAA
>NW_005061061.1:0-1224 GCF_000277835.1 Geospiza fortis
TGTTTATTCTTCTTAGAAATCTAAAATACTTAGTTTCCTATATTTTTATTAAAGGACATAGTAATTCTGAAATTCTTCAGTATTGGTCCATGAATATTTTGGGGATATTTTGAGGTGTAAGCAAAATAGGTGGGTTTACAGTAGTCATAAATATTGTCTAGCTACAACTTATTCTTAATGTCCTTGTAAGAAAATAACACCATTGTTCATTTTCATTCCCTGGGGTTTACTCTTTGATGTCCTACATACCTAATCAATCTTTAAACTGATGCCAAGTCTGATTAAAGATTGTCAGATGAGGCTGGTACTTGTTACTTCATATTTTTGCTGCAAGGAAGGAGTGTCCAGATGAGGAAGTTCAGTGTTTGGATAAGTGAAGCTGTCTTATTAGCTAAAATTTTGAGCTGAGTACCTCAGTGCACAAGAAATGCAGAAATGGGTGATGTTTCTGGAATAAGGATCACAGAATTTTCCTTTTTCACCTGTGCAGGACATCCATGTTGGAATGTTACTGGAGGCATTTTGAAATTACCTCTGCTGTGACTGTAGCTTGAGCTGTTGTTTGAGTTGTTTCTAGCATACAGCTGTATTTTATTTCATTTCATTTCAGTGATTTGTTATATATCTTTTGAGAACTTTTACCTCTCTCATTTTGGGCTGACATGGTAACTCAAGCTCTTTTCTCTTCCTTTTAAAGTCTAAGCAGCCAAAAAAATCCTAACACTCACAGTGTTTCTGTGCCTTGAAAGTAAGTTACCAGGAACTGGGAGAGGCACCGGACGAGTTAGGTTACAGATGGAAATCATTATTCTGTTTGATGAAAGTTTCAGTAATATTCTCCAACCTTGAGGTGAAGGAGGCTGACTTGTACAGCTCAGTGTCACAGCATCTTGTTCCAGTGGGAAAGTAAATGAAACTCTTCAGTTTCCATAGGCTTGGACTTTGCACTGGGGGTTAGTTTGCATGAGATATCGGTATCATGTGCAAGCCAGAAATGAATTTGAGCAAATCTCAGTTGTATAAGCTGATGTTAGTGAAATTATTGAAAATTTACCACTTGAGAACTTCTGGTAATTAAAGATTGCTTCTGGAGGTTCCCCTGCTCTTCAGAAATAACCTTGTGAACTGTTTGTCTAAGGGCTATTCACAACCTGCCTTTCTCAGAGTCGCTCCTCTCTGCTCTGAAAGCAGGGGCTGGGTATGGAAAAGAAGCATTTTTTTTTT
>NW_005061062.1:0-1223 GCF_000277835.1 Geospiza fortis
CTCTGGCCAGGACATGTACCCAGGCTGTGCGTGCAAGCTCAGCACTTCCCAGCTGAGAGACCGCTGGCTGCCATGACCAAAGCTCTGCTCCGTTCCCTCTCGCTGTCTGAGCTGTGTCCTGACATCTCCTTGTATGTAATTAACTGTCTCAGCTACAGTGCTATCCAGCTGCAGGATTTTTACCCGATGAGTCATTTACCCCCCTGCCAAAAAGGCTTTGTTTTTTCCTTCTTTGTTTGTTTTGCTTTGCTTTGTTTCTGTGTAAAAGACAGCCAAACACGTTAGCCTTTCTTTAGGGATTCCCATATTCTGGGCAGCTGTACCATATGCAAATCTTTCTTACAAGGAATTCTCAGGACAAAGCAACATCAACTACACACGTTTTTACTTACTATGGCTATGAAAGACCAACTTCCCAGCTTCTGGTAGTCCTAATAAAGCTGTTGATCATACAGCTCATTTAAAAAGTCTTGCACTCCTCTGCCATAGGCAATTTCTGTACCATTGTTTAAAAATCTCCCTAGCATAGACATTGATAATGCAAACAGTTGGAAATCAAAAGCATAGCGTTCAAACAGATGATTCTATTGGCAAAGGTGTGTTAGTAGTCTTGTTTTATTTAGATTTCAGGCTTTGGTTGCCTGGGAGGAACTAATTGTTTCTAAATCCCTGAAAGTGACATGTATGCATGAACAAAGCAGCCTAAGGTACTTCATTTTATTCTAGTTCTTTAAGTGCTGGTAGACACAAGTGAGCAGTCAGACAGGCAGTGACTCGAAGCTTGTGGTGAAAGCAGATCTGAACCATGAGGGATCCATGCCCATTGCCTCATCCATGGCATCTTTCACACAGTACAAAACCTGCAGACAAAATTTGTTGAAAATTTGTTGTCTGACTCCAAACTTGTGAAATGCACAGTTACCTGAAATATAATATATTTCAGGGCAATATATGTGTAGGTATTACACTTACTATAGAAAAACTCAGTAAAAACCTACCCAATACAAGTAACAATTAAAATCACTGGTGGCTTTAGCCATTGTCAGGGATTTGGACACATATTGCAATCCAAGACAAATAGGGAGCTCGGAAAAAGAACTTACAGTGGACATAACCAAATTTTTGCAGCATTGAGAGGACAGAACTTCTATTACAAATAACATTTTTTTAAACCTACAAACCCAAACATTTTAAAAAACCACACTGTGTGTCCTTGAATGCCT
>NW_005061063.1:0-1223 GCF_000277835.1 Geospiza fortis
CAACTAATAGGGATTTTTTTACTTTGTTGGATTTTTTTAATCTGTAAAATAGGTTCCTGTATTTTAGTTTAATTGCAATTATTAATGCTCTTTACAAAACAGAAGAGCTGTTCACAGAGCAGAACTTCTGTAAGCTTTGAAGAAGGAGCTATCAGAAGAGCAGAATTTCCTCCCTCTATGAGGCTGTTTTCAATTTGAGTAAGGATTGTGTTCAAGAAGAGTTTAATTATGCACTCAGCACAGTAAATAATAAAGTAAATAGCAAACATTTTGGCAAATAGCATCATATGTCATATATGCCATCTGAATGAGAAAGTAAAAGCCAAACACTGCCTAAATATGCCCATGTCGTAGAGCATCTGTTTTCTTTTTAGCTCCATGGCACATAGAATTTTATGAGAAGCAAATAATCCTGTTGGCTGTCCAAGGCATCTGCATAGGGGTGACTGACTACCAGTAGCTGCCTTTTTTCCTTGTTTTATGTTCAGTGAGAGGTTTTGATCTGATTATCATTCTGATGGCTGCTTGTATCAACTGGACAATTGGTTCTTCCTGTTTCTCATATTTCTGTTTTGTCTGACAGCAATAATCTTCTTTGGCTGCACACAGTTTTTGCTGTTGTTTACCTGATTCTGACTGTTGTCTTCATGAGACATCACATGAAGTATGTCACATATAAAGAAGAAAACATAGTAAGTGTCTGTATTGGAGTGAAAAGAAGTGTATTTGCCAACGGATAATGCTAAAAAGCAAATTGCTAAGGTGCCTCCTGCATGCTAGAATGTGACATAAAAGTGAAGGAATTGACTGAAAGCAATGCTCTACTGAATGAATTGTGAAAACAAATGGAGAGAAGGGGGTTGGGGAGGGATTTGTGAAATTTTGCTGTAACCTGTTACCAATGTAGAAGGTGCTGTCTCAAATAGATGAGTTCCCACCAAAATCAGAATTACCTACCTTTTTCCTGCTCTACTACACAGCTAATTGTGCTGTGTCTTGGCCTTCTTTACATTCTTGTTTTCTCTTTTGCAATGTATTTTATCAAAATATAATTTTGATTGTATGCAAAAATGTAATTACGTTTTCTCTCCCAGGTTAAGTGCACATTGTTCATAACTGGTCTTCCAAAAAATGCGAGTGAAGAGATCGTGCAAAACCATTTCACGTAAGTTCCACACTTGAGTGATAACATTGGAGTCATGGAGTGGTTTGGCTTGGAAGGG
>NW_005061064.1:0-1223 GCF_000277835.1 Geospiza fortis
TTGTTGTGTTGGGGTTTTTTAATTAGTAAAAGCATCATGGCATCGTAAAAGGGCTGGATCACAAAAGCAAAAGCACAGTGCAGCAGCCCTGTAAGACACTCTTTTAGGGCAGAATGTCTGTCCTAATCTGTAATTACTCTCAAATTGTGTCTAAAGACTATCCTTTGTACCATGCTTTTGTTGTCTGTTGCCCACCCCGCAATGGGTCCCCATCCACGCATTACTGATATCACAACCACAGGGAACATTCAAATGCAACTGCAGGATTGGGCTGCACTTCAGCAAATACGCCAGAGCAAGCCAGAGACCTCTCCCCGCCCTTGGTATTATTCTGCAATGATGTGCTGCCTTACCAAGGTGCTGTAAAGGGATCTAATATACTGTACTGTGCCATAAATTGGCAATTTTGCCTGAACACATTGTAGCACTATTTTTTAACTGCTGCAGAGCTGACATTTGGGGAATTCTGAGTTGTTGCTGGAATGCTGCTTTTCTTCTTCTGCATACTCCCAAGTTAGTATATCTCTTTCTACTGGCAAATAAGCACCTTTCTGTTCTCTTAGTCTCAACTGGAGCTGCTTAAAATAGTTGAGGTATCATTAACACCATACACTGATATTAAAAGAAGCAGAAAACTGTAGCACACTTTCATATCAAAGCAATGGACCCTTAAGCTTTTGCATCTATGAATGATGAGCAACATTACTTCAAATGACATCTTTTGTCAGAGTTGCTTGAGCTAAAGACAGAGTGAATCCATTTGTATAAATTGTGGCTTTGCTGCTGAAAGATTGCAAAAATATATGTTGCTATCCTTAAGTCTCAAACCATTAATATCGCTAAAATATGCCATCTTTTCCCAGGAAGAACTAGCAAGTCCTTAAAACACTATCATCAATCATGACTAATTCACTAAATACACAATTCCAACAGCAACAGAAGAAGAACACACAGTATAGGGTCTCATCTGTCACTACATCAACATCAAACACCTCTGTCTTTCAATGGAAACTGCAAGTCAAGATTTCCCAGGTCTGTGATATAGGTGGTTGGTAACTGAATTGCTGTTCCACTTGGATTAGTCCTTTGCTTTTTTTCCATTTGATAGATCCGAAGTTGCTATTTTTTCTTTGAAAAAGAAAACTAACATTAATTTCACCCCTCAAAAAATATTTGTCTGGATTCTATAGTTTAGTGTCATAGTTTAACCCCAGCTGGCAACT
>NW_005061065.1:0-1223 GCF_000277835.1 Geospiza fortis
TAAAATTAACTTGAAAGTTATTAAGACAAAAGGAAAAATGATTTCTTATAGCAATCACCTATCAATATTTTCATTTTTTACAGCTCTACAAGGCTTCCTTATTTTCTTTATTTTGCAGCTCAAATTTTAAAGGAAAAGATTTTACTTGAGAGCTGGCTAGTGCCTGAATGTTGAGTGTAACATAGGAAGAAGCAATCCTTTTCCTTCACTCTTTGATCCCACAACAAGCGAGACAGAGTTTTTGTTTGCTTCCAGCATTATGTTACTTTGTTGTTTGGATAAAAATGAGAGTCTAGAAGCATGGATGTAAATTGTTAGGAGGTGGTGAAAGCCCTTGGAGGAAGCAGGACTTTCTCCCCTTACCTGGAGCCAGCTGATTGTGCAGAAGTGGGGAAAAGTTCTGGAGAGCCCAGGAAAGCTTTCAAAGCAGGGAGAGATGGAGGCAGAGAGGGAGAGTAGTGGTCTACAGAGAGGAGCTGGGACCATGAGAGAGACATCAGAGCTGAGGGAAGAAAAAAGCTTTCTCTGAAGAGCCTGGAGAGGCATGTCTTAGCTCTGAGATGTTGAAAATTACTGCTGGTCTGAGAGTAAAATATCTCAGTCCTACAGGGACACAGAGGGCAGGCACAGATAAAAATGCAATGGCTTCAAACATGTTTGTCTCACGCTGAATTTTGTCTGTGTAAAACGCTGCCATGCCACATCTTCTACTAAAAGCATTACAGATTGAAAGCACTCACAGTGTTTGGGGGATTCTCACCACAAGAAGGAAGGGTAGGCTCTGGTTCCTGAGTTATGCTTCCCAAAGGAAATGTAAAATACTCCAGAACCATAATCCACATCCTCAGCTCCAGCAATGCCACCTCCAGTTTGCTGGGTTTTGCAGCCTGAAAGTCTGAAAAGCAAACACAGAAACACTTTGAAAGACAAAAGACATTAAAAGATGTAAGAGCTAAAACCAGTGTATTCCTTTCAAAAATATAAACTGCATCTCCAAACTTTTGGTGCTCATGTTGAAACAGGAAAAAAGAGCAAAAACCCTTGGTAAATTGAAAAGACATGAAAGTAGTTGGTTTTTGTTTTGGTTTTAAACAAACTTGCTACCTTAAGTTCAGCTCACATCTTATTTCCCTTATTTTCATTTGCCTTTTATACTGCATATGAAAAAGCTGTGTACAGTCAGCCACTTCAAGAGGCTGTAGAAGTAATGCAGTAAAAAAAAA
>NW_005061066.1:0-1223 GCF_000277835.1 Geospiza fortis
CCCACGCAGTAGCTGGGACCAGAGACACTTCTTCAGCAATATTCAAAAGTAAATCTCTAAACTGGAGCAACAGCAGCATTTCCTGAGGCAAGAGGCAGCCTTCAACCAACCATTTTCTATTAGTTTTCCAGTGGCCTTTGTCATCCAAACTTTTTTGCAGAGTTTGATGCCATTCTGGAATTCCTCTCCACTGGTAGGGCGTTTAACTGAAGGGCTGTCAGCTAGGCTGGTTAGTGGCATTGGTACCTGGGCTGTGGGTGGTACTGTGTTTTGGGAACAAGGTCACAAGCACCCAGTGTAAACCCAACTTGAAGCTGGAAGATCAGTCTGAGCTCAAGAAGGACCTGTCCTTCCTGTTCACTTCCATTCTTGGACCACCCTGGTTTGGAGCCCTTTCCTATAAGGTTCATGATAAACAAGAACCTGCATTATTTTGGTTTTGCTGATCTCCCTCAGTCTTAATCTAGGAGTTATGGACAGGGAGGGTTTTTGAAATGATCAAATACATACATGAGAAAGAGAAGATGAAAATCCCTTCAGTTGCACTGTCGTCCCTGCTTTGCCTTACAGATTGAAACACTTTCAGGCTGCTGGCAGTCTTGTTACTGTATGAAATATTCATGTGGCACCTTTGCATCTTGACTAGATTCCTGTCTCTGGCATGGTAGTAGGGAGAGACAGAAGGGTGGAGGTGGGGACAGCATGCTGTCAGTGAGGTCAGACAGTAAAACAGTTAAGCATCTTCCCTGCACTGGGAGCTCTGCTGCTGTTGCAAGCCCTGGCCATGGGCTAACACAGTTTTGTGCTGGTTAACAAATAAAATGACTGAAGTGTAGGCTGCAGCCAGGGTGAGAAATAACCTACTTCCCCGACTTCCACCAGCTAGGAGGAATAATCTGTTGCCTGAGGTTATCTACAGAGCATTTGAGCTCTGTGCTTACTTTTCAGCTTAGCCAGGAACAAGCTTGTAGTGGTTTTGGGTTTGCAGAGTGTACTGCTAGCCCTCTAACTTCAATTTGAGATACATTCTTGAGGAGAAATAATTTGTGAGGCAACAAAGTTGACTACTACTTCTCTCACGTTTCTGTAGAGGTGAATTATTTGCTTTATATGAGCCCAATTGTGAGTTAGAAATTACAAACTGTAAATTTATGATCTTGTCATAGTAAAAAAATGAAGCCGCATAAGTGTTCATTTCTGTAAGCAATCTCTGAAAAAAAAAA
>NW_005061067.1:0-1223 GCF_000277835.1 Geospiza fortis
ACAATAAATAAGCCAAATTTCAGGCAAGGCAAGATATATAGCTGTCATATCTTGTGAACTCAGCCTTCACAGCACTGATGTGCTCTTCAAATCAGACTGGTCCTATCAGCAAACCTTTGGGGTAAAAGCATTGTTTAAGTTTTTTCAGTAACATAGCAATAGTTCAGGCTTCTGCATATTTATAGTTGTGTATATTGATATGTTTCAACATCTTCCTGATGACTTTGAAACAACCACACATTATTCCAGAGGCATGTATAAAGAAACAACGCATCTAGTTAGGTCACAGCTCTAAAGGTAGTAATACAAAAGTAGCACTGGGCTGTTAACCATTTGGAATACATCTCAGCACGTAATTTAGAGGCTGATGTAGTCCTAATTAGAGACATTCTTAAAAGAAATCAAGCCAGGCAGGTTTGAGAGCTGACTGTATGACATGATAGACTTAACTGCAATGTCTTTTGCTTTTCCAAGGATAAGGCCTACCATGAAGCTCTATGTAAAATACTCAGTGTTACTGTGGAATCCTAAGAAGCAATACATTATCTTGAACTTTATGTCTGGGGGAAGCATGAAGGAGAACAGAGGAAATCAGGTATTTATAAATGCCCTGTAACTTCAAATTCTGTGGTCCTTGTGAATCCCAGTATGAATTCCTGTACTTTGTATGTGGATGAACATGGTGGAGGTTTCGTTCTGAAGAGTCACATCCATCACACGTGACTGTGGATTTACCCAAACTCTCATACTAAGCTAACAGCCACTACAGCTCAGACTTCTCTCCAGTTCCTCCTCAGTAGCCCAAAGGCCTTCAGTCACAGAAAAGCTGCATGGAGTTGACAGAGACTCTACAAAACACCATTTGTACCAGCTCAACAATCCTGAACACACAGGCATTTTAACATGGTTTCATAAAACTCAGAGACTAAAGTAAAGTTGGCTACTTGTAGGCTCTCAGCCTGTTGATAAAGCATTTGTTTCACTAACTTCTTGAAGAAAGTTCCAAAAGAGCACCCTTATCTCTTTGAGGCTGCATTACCAAACCTAGCCTAGGTCCTGGAGAACTGAAAACTTGTTGGTAATTTTTAAACGAGACAATTGGTTGAATCACACTGGAAGGGATGATCTTGAAGCAGCAACATGTTATATATATGCTAAGCAGGTGATTTGCTGTTGCAAGGCACTCCATAAAATAGCCAAGTAATCCACTTTGTGCCAGTAAA
>NW_005061068.1:0-1223 GCF_000277835.1 Geospiza fortis
GGCTTACATCAATTCATTGCATTGTCCTGACACTGCAGTGAAAGCCCCAAAAGGTGGGTGAGAGTAACAGAACAAGAAGATGAAAGAAAAAAATCCAAATTTATGTAGTTTTTGTGCCTGCATACATATTAAAAAAAACTCCCAAAATTGATATTCCTTCATAATCCTCTCAACAATATGTGAATTATGCAAATGTGGCCCCTGAGCAGCCCATAGGGGCAGAAATTCCACAAATAACTTCTTTTAGTTCCACATCAGTAAGTATCCAGGCTGAAACTGGGTCTCTGTCTGGCGAACCAAATTTCATGACATTCAGGTCAATTTTTCCTTTCCTGAAAGGGCTCATATTCTTTATGTGCGCCAATGTTAAGGTAACTGCCTCATGTTGTATTTTGTTGGGAAAGTGGTCTTGTCAATGTAGGATTCCTTTATAACCAAACTTTAGAAAAGACCTTTTCAATGTTTACATATCGTAAGTTAACTTTATGACTAAAGTTTTTCCCTTCTGCTAGCAATATTTGCTCATTCCAATTTACTCATTCAAGTTCTGCCACTGAAAACCATATGCCAATAAATTGGATAGCTGTGGATACCTCAGCTAACAGTGCTGCTAGCCATGCACAGACATGCATAGTGTAACTTTTTAAGAATAGGCATTTGGGCTCAGGCACACAGAATACCTGCGAAGAAAGAACTCAATTGGACACAGAGGTTGCAGTTATTGGGGAGCTGATTGAAAGAACTGAAGCTGTTTTGGGCCTGGCACAGTGGTAAGAGCTGAAGATATGAAGGAGGAGGGATAATACCATAAGGGATGACTTTTCAACTCTGTGGTGGCTTCATGTGGGATCATGTGCAGAAGCATTTTGTTCCTTTCACAAATAGGAAAATGCTTTCTTTGGGTTGAGAGTTGTTGGTTCCATCAGCAGAATCTAATACTAAGGACATGTTCCCAAGGCACATGCTCACATATATACACACACAGCTGTGGAAGCTGCTGAGGAAAACTTGTCACTGCCCGGTTCAAGAAGCCTTATAGGCAAAATGCAGAAGAAGCAGAACTGCAGTTTGCCCTTTTGACTGCCTGAAAAAGAAGTCACCACCACTGTTGAGAAGAAATCATTGTTTATTGAAGAAGAGTCACCAGCATTGGTCTTCAGTCAGCAGGCCAACCCCATTTGAACAACAGCTTGGAACTGGAAAAAACAAACAAACAAACAAAC
>NW_005061069.1:0-1222 GCF_000277835.1 Geospiza fortis
GTGGTGGACATACACCAGCAGCATCTTCTTCAGGATCATCTTTGAGGCTGTCTTCATGTATGTGTTCTATTACATGTACGATGGCTTCCAGATGCCCCGCCTGGTGAAGTGCGACGCTTGGCCCTGCCCCAACACTGTGGATTGTTTTGTGTCTCGGCCCACTGAGAAAACCACATTTACTATTTTCATGCTTGCAGTATCTGGGATCTGCATGATGTTGAATCTGGCTGAGTTGTGCTACCTAGTGATAAAAGTTTGCACGAAAGAATCTGGGAAAGCAGCAGTTTTGAAATAAGTCCCTGGGTTCAGGATTTACTGGCTCCCCATTTCCCTTCAACTTTCTTAGGTGTAAGAAAACAATAAATAATGTTTTCATACTCAAGGAAAAGGATAAAAAAAGAATGTTCTGTTGTATTTTAAAACTGATAGCCTCCCCAGGAAGCTGGTGCTAAGGCAGGTTTTAAAGATCATAAGCTAATTCAGTATTCCTGCATCCACAATTAGAGAGAGCCGCCTTCTGGCACCAGCTTCTCCAAGTATGCCTATTGTTGGGACAGCTAACTCTTCAAACACTGGGAATGCAAAGGACCAGAGAAGGCTCTAGTGCGCAGAGGAGATCCAGGAGTTACAAACACACTGTGTTGGCTCAGAGGCAAAACAGTATCAAAGGTCTTTGGTGAAAAGGGAAGTAAAGGATTTTTTTGGTGCACATCACAGATTTTGAGAAGGAAGAAGACAGGGAGGTGATTGTGTTTATACTAGGTGTCCTCTCTAAGTAATCTGGAGGGCAGTAATCTGTGTAGGAACACAGATACTATGGCAGTGCATGCTCTCAGCTTTGCATCAAAGTATCTGATTTTTTCTTCTCATCTTGCCTGCACTGAGAAGCATTTCCTTAAGGGTTGGGGGTGGACAGTATCAACTGCCTGCGAATGCCATTAGGTCAATGCTGCCTCCCCATAGTCACAAAGACTACAGCAGTGGGAGGAATGAAGTTCATTTTTCATTCTCTTGATCAGATGAAAAAAGGGATTGTCACCTCTGGGAGGATGGAGGCAGTGCAACAACTTCTCTTGTTGTCTCGCAGTATGTTGTGAAGAATCTCATTACAGTAGACTTCATCTGATAAAGAGATGTTTTACCACCTGAATGTGCCTCACTCAGCTGTATACTCTTAAAGCTTTTTTTTCCAATAAAAACCAAGAAAAAGTGCCTTTTTTTT
>NW_005061070.1:0-1222 GCF_000277835.1 Geospiza fortis
CATGAAAAACAGGGAATTGCCCTGGGATTATTGGCTCAGGACTTGAGTCCATATCGGAGGGCAGTTGCTTACTTCTCCAAGCAACTAGATGCGACAGCCAAAGGATGGCCAGGTTGCCTCAGAGCTGTAGCAGCAATCGTGCTGAATATACAAGAAGCACACAAGTTTACCCTGGGACAGAAAACTACTGTGCTAGTGTCCCACACAGTGTCCACAGTACTGGAAGTAAAGGGCAGCCACTGGCTTTCACCACAGAAGTTCCTGAAATACCAGGCCATCATGGTAGGACAAGATGATGTAGAGATAGTGGTGACTAATATTGTCAACCCAGCTTCTTTTCTCAGTGGAAATCAAGGAGAAGCAGTACACCACGACTGCCTGGAGACCATTGAAGCTACCTACTCCAGCCGCCCAGATTTAAAGGACACTCCTTTGGATGATGCAGAGACCTGGTTCACTGACGGAAGTAGCTATGTTGCCAATGGAAAGCGGCATGCTGGGTACACAGTGACTACATGCAGAGAGGTAATAGAATCCGGGCCTTTACCAACAGGCACCTCTGCGCAGAAGGCCGAGATAATTGCCTTGACCCGTGCCTTGGAAATGGGAAAAGGAAAGAGAATAAACATCTATACAGACTAGAGGTTTGCATTTGGAGTTGTGCATGCACATGGAGCCACCTGGAGAGAGAGGGGACTGCTGATCTCATAAGGAAAGAACATCAAACATGCACAAGAGATAATCCAGCTGCTGGAAAGAGTTCAGCTGCCTTAAAAGGTAGCAATTATGCATATTAAGGCACACCAAAGAGTGAGCTCATAATTGGAGGAAGGAAAAGAGCTGGCGGATGGAAAGACAAAGAAAGCAGTAAAAAGTGAGGTAATTATGGACATATTTCCCTTGAAGGTAAACCAGAATACAATAATAATACTAATCAAAAGGGACATACAACCAAGAGGGGTGGGCTACCATTGAAGGGGAGCTGGTAATCCCTACCTATTTTTGTGGTCACTAGTAAGGGAGGAGCACCAGAAAACACACTGGGGCCTAACTACTTAAAAGCTTTTATAAAGTGTGGCTCCTTTCCCAGAATGACCAAGACTGCCAGTATTATAGAGTGCATAGAAATGAAGTGTTGACTTTTAAGTAGTAGTTTCCACAGGCTTTCTAGAACACATATCTGATGGAAAGAATAATTGCCAGGAATTTATATGCCACTATT
>NW_005061071.1:0-1222 GCF_000277835.1 Geospiza fortis
TTTTTTTCTTTATTTTCAGTCTACTTTCTCATACTACAAAATGATACTTGGAAATAATTGGTGATCTTTCTGTGCTTTATCATTCACAGTACCCAAAAATAATCCTCATGGCAAACTACGATGTCATGTTATCCACATTTAGTTGCAATTTGGAGGGCATGGTTTAATTTCTATATTGAAATGAGCTGGAGTTTAAGATTAGAGAGGAGCGCTGTGTGTTAAAATGCCTGACCTTTAATCCTAATCATGAGACAAAAGTTATTTCAATGATCTTAAACGAAGTTTAATGTCCCCAGTTTGGCCTTACTGTTTGCTGATTTCAGAAGATGTTGACAACTCCATTTGCCAAAATAAACAAGAACAGTTTCTCTCCCTGCTCTCCCCTGCTCCTAATGAAAACCAACAGACTGGCTCAGAACTGTCAGGAAGCTCAGGAGCAACTTCATGTGCCCTGCAATATTTAGTCTCAAACTGAGGGGTAGTCACGGAAGACCAAAGTATATCTTTATAAGATACCAAACTTTAGTTTAATGCCCCAGTGCAATTTTTGCGTTCAGCCTGTTAAAACATTGGTTGCGATTTCATTGCACATCTATAATGGAAATTTTGTTCCTTGGTGTGAGAGCAAGATCAGAATGAAATCAGAGAGAGACAGGAAACTGTGTTACCTGATGAGCCCTGATAATCACCACAGTTTTAACTGTTGGACTGCCACAGACCCTCTCAATAGCAGAGCAAGAGTGACACCAACTTCCATAAATTTCATTTCATTAGTAGTGCCTCATGCAGATTAGAATGCAACGCTCTGGAATTACTGTAAAATTAAGTAAATTTTTAAGCACAGCTAACCACTGAGGGTGGGCCCCACTCTTCATCCTGTAAGGCCTTGTTTGTTCCCCCTGTGTCACTTCAAAGGGATGTGTACAGAACTGGAAAAACAACAAAGTTATTCCTACCATGTGCCCGTGAGAGTGAATCATGGTCCTTGTTCCTATTGTGCAGCAGAAAATGGGAGTGTGGGAATGTGTAGAGACATTCAAGTAATCATTAATCCTTTTCTACTTGTCAATCAAAAATGTTGTACTCTAGGGGTGAGAATATGTTTGGCTGAGAACAAGCTTTTAGTAAAATAGAGTTGGCAGATGCATATTTGCAGATGCTCATGAAAGATGAATCACGACATTTCCTGACAACAAACACACCAAAATGTCTGTTTTGCTAC
>NW_005061072.1:0-1222 GCF_000277835.1 Geospiza fortis
CCAGCAAAGTGGTGGAATCACCATCCCTGTAAGTGTTCACAAGGCACGTGGATTTGGCATTTGGGGATATGGTCTAGTGGTGAAGACTGCAGTGCCAGGTAAATTATTGGACTTGATGATCTTACTGCTTTTTTTCAACCTTAGTAAGGCTATGATTTGACCATGAAAAGAGAGCTCACTACCATATCCTAATTTCCAGAAGGTGCAATTAGCAGGATAAAAATTGAGATACATATAGAAGACAGTTTAGGAAACCAGAACCAAAAGCTTTAATGATTCTAATGATTTTAATGCAAGAAGCACACACATTTTACCAATGAAGTTCCCTATGGTCCTTAACTACAAGACATCAAACTCAGTATTCAGATGTACAAATCCAGTAACAGAGTCCTCAAGTCTTTTGCCTAACTAACCAGTAAAGTTTCTTTCCCACATCTCTCTGGGATGGTTTCTGCACAGATCCAGACTATTGATCGGCGTGGTATTGTGGTTTAACCCTGGTTAACTGTGGTTCTTCACTTGCCACTGTGAAAAAAATTAATTATACCCCATCCAAAACAAGCACACATGGCAGTGCAGGTCTGTAGCTGCTTTTGTGCTCACCCTGAGGAAATAACCAGTCACGTGCTTTTCAACAACACAGGTCCATGGTTCCACCAAGCCAGTGCAATAGAGTAGCAGGGTTACTTCTGCACTGGTATGTTTGATGCCCTAGGGTCAGACAAAGGTAAGGGCAAAGGAAAGGGCAGAATCATGCAGCTGTGAGCAGGGAAGAGCACTGAACCACTCACTGAACTGCATTTCAGCTTAAAAAATATATACGTTGCACTCTGGAGTTGTGTAACAGTTACAGACCAAAACAAATGCTGTACCAACACATTAAAACAAATAGTTTCATAAATGAAAATAAACTATAATTTGGGGTGGTTTTTTTGTTTAATTTTTTTTCATTTCTAAGGCAATGTCAATCCAGACTGACAGAGTATTTTCTGAAAAATAAATGTATCCAGACTTTTAAGCCCTTCTGAGCTCAAAAGATCTTTAAACTTTCAACCTTCTCTCTTCCCTCCTCTCTTCCTAATGCAATTCTCTCACCTTCCTGAATCTGTATTACGACCCCACAGCACACACACAGAGCTTCAGACACCCTGCACAAGGGGATTTGAGTTTGACTTACGCTCCATTGTGTTCTGTATGCTGCCTTCAGGACCACTGCAGCTTT
>NW_005061073.1:0-1221 GCF_000277835.1 Geospiza fortis
CTGGCCCTTTGGTAGGAAGAGAGGGGGGTGAACACAGCATGCCATTAGAATGAGACGCTCCATGATAGGTGGTAGAATTCCCGGTGCAATCTCGATCTCACAGGGTGTATGCTTTGTGTCCCCTACAGCAAGGTACTCACATCCCTGCCCGTAGTGAGACTGGACCCATTTGCAGAATGCGATTTCCAGCTCTGGGTCCATGTAAAGTTCTTTCCAGTTCAAGTCGGTAAACATCACAGATTGGGTAAGGTGTAGCCTAAAAGACTTGGTCACATCCTGTGTGGAAAACAAGCCAAAGGGGCTATTAATATGATAGTGTTCACAATCATCATCACCATCTCTGGCCCTGCCCCATTTATTTCATTGCGCTGAGCAGTATCGCGCTCACGCGCTAGTTTTTTTGTTGACTATTTTCATCACACTCCTTTCCATCCCCCCTTCTTGGTGGAATTGGGGAGGTTCTCCACAGATAGGGGCAGTCCCTTATAAAATGTCCTTTCTGTATGCAGTGAAAGCAGGGATATAGTCTTGACACTCGTGGTGAGATGGGAGGTAGTTGAGTGTCCGCCACTGCTGTCACCCATTCTTGGATGGTGACTTTTTTCAGTGCTTCTGCTTGAGGAAGTCCTGGTGCATTCTTCCATGATTAAGTCTAGTGATGGTGGTGGTGATGAAGGAATGCTGAGGATGACTCTTTTGCAGTCTTCATTGGCACCTTCGGTTACGACGTCTGTGATGATGTCATCTTGGGTGTCTGATCTAGGGATTCTCCTTCCTAAAACTTCTCGGACCCTGTCTACAAAATCTAGAAGCGCCTTATTGGATTTCTGTTTTAAGGAGACAAGACTGGGCAAAGGATCTTTAGTGGGTAGGAGGTTAAAAGCTTTTTCTGCCTCTACTTTAAGTAATTCTAAGACTGCTTTAGAAATTTTTTTAGCCTGAGCTGTGGTTTGCTCCCATTCACCCTCCCCTACGAGATGTCCTATACAAAGGGGTTTGTCATCTTCGCCATTTGCCATTTCTTCATTGTCCCATAAAGTCAGAAGGAGGTTCTTAAGGTGATCCCACGAGGCTTTCATCCATTCTGATGGACCACATAGGCTGGAAAATATTTCTTTCAGGTCCCCAGGAACTAGGACATTCACCGAAAGGGTGGTCCTTAGAAAGCCTTTAAAATATTCACTTGCTCGACCCAACTGTAGGAAAGGCATTTTGTGCTGT
>NW_005061074.1:0-1221 GCF_000277835.1 Geospiza fortis
CATCCCTGAAAGTATTTAAAAGATGTATAGTCAAGTTGGTGAGGCACAAGGTTTAGTAGTGGACTTGGGAGTTCTGAGTTAATGTTTGGATATCATGATTTTAAAAGCCTTTCCTACCTGAATGCTTTATACTAATATATGATTCTGTAGAAGTGAATCAGCTGGGCCATCTTAGGGAGAACTACTAGTAAAGTCCACCCATCCCTCTGTCTACTTAATGTCCCTGAGCCCAGTTTTAGCTATATTTCCTAGTACCCAATAGATTTCTCTAAGGCAGGAGGATTACAAAACAATAGGAATCCATTCTTTGCCTGCAGCCTCAGCCCTTCCAGCTGTTGTTCCTTCTTGGCCCTTTGGATACTTGATTGTATGCATTCTACTGCAGATAATCTACTCCAGATTTCTTAGTGACAACAGATTGTCTCCAGTACAGCAGTCTAGAGATACTTTAACCAGGAAGAGAAAACTGAAAATTTCTCTCCCTAGTTCTGTTTTCTTGGGTATGTGACATGATAAGGATGATATGTTCAGAAATGTTTAGTGAGGCAAAGACAGCTGTGGAAGCCATCGTTTCGTTGAGTGGGTATGAAATGATTTGACTTGGTTAGCAGAGGATGAATTTCATGAATACTGAAAACCCATAAATATGTCGCCAAAAGCCTTGTGAATAATTTGCAGATAATTCACAGTATCAAAGATATTGGTGAAAATGAATGGTTATTTTTTAAAAAATAGGTCTCTAAAGTAATCTTCTTTCATTATTAGGACAAAGTATTTTTTGGCTTAAGGGAATGAAGCACATAGAAACATGTGGCTTCTACAGAGGTATCAATACTATTCTTCGATTTCTGTCACATGCTTTAATGAAGAAAAACCCATTTGGAGACCATGGCTCCACCAATTCACACCAATAAATACTGAGAAAGAGACACAACTTCAATCAAAATGGTATCCTCCTTCTCATAACCTCTACTAGCACAGTTAATGAGGTAAATGCTCAGGAATGAGGTCATGTTAAAGAATAATGGGAAGAAGTCCTTACAGCTGTAGACAAGGGACATGTGTTACCTCTTTTTATGCAACAATCCAGTTAGGAGCCATGATCTGAGTTAGATGATCTGAGGAAAAACTGGTTAGTCCCTAAACCCTTGAAATATCTGAGCATCCCACATATCAAAGATTCTACAAAGCTACTGTTCTAGGACCAGTGGTACAATCCTA
>NW_005061075.1:0-1221 GCF_000277835.1 Geospiza fortis
AGGAAAGGAAAGGAAAGGAAAGGGCTGACTTCAGAAGTGTGGGAGACAGCAAGAAGAAGAGCAAATTGGGGAAGCTGAGGGGGGAACACAGTGAAAATCAAAAAAACATGAAAAAAGGGCACAAAACAAGGTGCGGAGAAAGTTTTATGTTTTCTTCCTGTCTGGAGGTTACTGAACACGCAGTTCATTGGGCTGGAAACTTCTTTATGTGAAGGAGGAGAAGTGAAGGAGGAGAAATGAGTTCCATTGAGAGATATCAACACCTTGGACTGGAGGATGCATCTTGGAAGGTGTCATAGAGGGAGCTGGGAGCAATTCCAGTGGAGTGGTGCAGTTGGAGTCCTTAAGAAGAGACAGGCAATTAAGAGAGTTGCAGTGAAATACATCTTGGACAAAAGGCTTTAAGGTAGGAAGAGTGGACTCGTTCCTGCACACGAAATCCGCTTTTGTTGGGTCCACTGTCTTTGGAGCAGTATTTTGAGGGATAAAATAAGGCTCTTCATCCTGTTAGCAAATTCTTTTCAGGAAAACATTTGTCTACTCAGGAATATATTTGTTTTTACTGCCTTAACTTTCACTAAGAGTAATGAAGGAATAGTTAAAATAGTTCATCTCTGTTGGAATTTTATATATATTTTTAGTATTGCTGAAGTCCCCTGTTGTCAATGTGTACATTTTTTGAAGGAAAACTAATTAAAAGCTGAGCATTTAGTAGTGACTGCTGCAGTGGTGTAGCCTTTCAGAGTAAATTCCATTGTCAATAATTTCCATGAGATCTTTCTGTTCCTGTGTTGATGCCTGATGGTCTTTCAGTAAAGGCAAACCAACACATTTGAGTTTGCTGTCAAGTGCACAAAGAAAAGAAATAGAAAGATTATACACAGGTTTTTTACCCAAGTTGGCCCTGTCGTGAGGATGCAAGGTGCAAATGGAAAGGAGAGAGTGTGCAATATTTTGAGGTAAAAATGTGATTTTTAAGTTGATGGTGTTTCTTTTGGAGTTGGGAGGCTACTGGGAGAAACATGGATGGGTCTGTGAAAGTCACACAAGGGGAACCTTGTGTGGATGTCTGAGGTCTGAAGGGCAGAGAATGAACCTGTTTTTATTAAAAAAAATTCATTAGATAAGGTCACCCAATCTCTGACAGAACAGAACCTTTAGAAACAGAGAGGGATTTCCTTGGATGCTGGGGGAAGGAATTGTTCCTGTAAGGGTGGGGAG
>NW_005061076.1:0-1221 GCF_000277835.1 Geospiza fortis
CACCCTCACAGTAAAGAATCATGAAAACAAACATGAAAAAATGTCTTGTTTTTACCATGAAAAGAAACATAATATTAATGTTTTAGTACATAGAGCCAACCAGAATGTGTGACTACATTGACACGTATTCTGAACATATTCCATACATTTATGTTTCTGTTGGTACAACACACATAACAACAAGATGAATGTTTCAAAGATAGCTGTTAACAGAATTTATGATGAGACAAAACAGCAATAAGTTACTAAAATATAGCAATGAAAAGATAAAGACTTTAGCTAGAAGATCTGTATAGCGCTAAATCTGTAATCCCCAAATCCTCTCTCTGAGATAACAGATTCTTCTAAATCAACAAGGCAGGAAAGCATGCAAACATGATGTGCATTACAACACAGACATATTCTCTCTGCTGTCTTCAAATCTTCTGTAAAAGGAAGGGAGGGAAAGAAGAAGGATCTAGCCTTATATATCCCTATACCTGCTGTCAGTTCTACTTCCAGCCCTTGGAACAGACGTTAAAATTATATCCCTGATGAAACATTGATGTCTTAATGACACTATAAACCATCTCTTATTAGCAGCATGGTCCTTCTTTACATTCCAATAAGGTTTAGAAATCAATAGATGTCTGTTGCGCCAGTGGAAGATATATTAAAATTTATCTGGTGTGTTTCTTTTATGTACTGTGAAAGAACGCTGTAGTGTTTGTCTATTTTCTGTTTGTCTATTTTCTGTTGAACAGACATTGGTGTCCTCTACAGAAGAGAAATTTCGTATCCATCACATTGCCACAGCAAGTTATTGTCGGTTAGTTCACAGCAGAATACTTCAGAAGAACTTAAACCTTCTTTTTATTCTGAGTTACCCCAGATATGCTCATCTTAAGTAAGTGTAGTACTGGGTAGAAAATAAGCATTTTCCCTCCTCTAGTCCAGTCACAATTTCTCTAGCAGCAAGGTCAGAGAGACATGACACATAATCTGGCACTAAAAAATATACACAGGATGTGTTCACCGACATTTGTCAAAGGTGATAGACTTTGCATTCAGTGTTTAGAGTCCACGAACACATCAATTGGAAGAATAGCACAGATCATTCATTGATATCTCTTGCACATCTGTGTAGTTACGCAGTTTGTGGTGATTGGGAGTGGGTCTGCAGCCTCATCCTCAATGGATTCAGCTGTGAGCAGTAGGTGAACAGCATTGAAAGCAATGAGC
>NW_005061077.1:0-1220 GCF_000277835.1 Geospiza fortis
AAATGCGATTTTTTGTGGTAAAAATGAAATTTTTTACCAAAAAAAATTCAGTATTTTGTGATAAAATGCCAGATTTCCTGGTAAAAATAAAAAAAAATCCATTTTTTTCTGAAAAAATCCCTAAAAAGTTCAGAATTTTGTGATAAAAGGGGCTTTTTTACCAAACAAATCCAATTTTTCATGGTAAAAATGGCGTTTTTGGCCAAAAAAACCCCAATTTTTTGTGGTTAATTTCATAAAAAAATCCTGTATTTTGTGATAAAATGGGATTTTTCCCAAAAAAGTTCCAATATTTCCTGAAAAAAATGGAAAAAATTCAATATTTTGTGGTAAAAATGGCTTTTTTTTACGAAAAAAATGGAAAAAATTCAATATTTTGTGGTAAAAATGGCTTTTTTTTACCAGAAAAATCCGATTTTTCGTGCTAAAAATGAAAATTTTTCCCCACAAAAAATTCAGTATTTTGTGATATAAAGCAGGATTTCCTGGTAAAATTAAAATTAATTCCATTTCTTTCTGAAAAAATCCCTAAAAAGTTCAGTGTTTTGTGATTAAAATGACATTTTTACCAAAAAAATCCGATTTTTCCAGGTAAAAATGACTTTATTTACAAAACAAATCAAATATTTTGTGATAAAAATGGGATTTTTCACCAAAAAAATCCAATATTCCCTGAAAAAAATGGAAAAAGTTCAATATTTTGTGATAAAAATGACATTTTTTACCCAAAAATCCCAAAACTTTTTTTCTCAGAAAAATAAACTTTTTCCTCCAAAAAATCCCTTTTTTATCACAAAAATTCGTTTTTTTTCTCAGAAAATTCGGGCTTTTTATTAAAAAAAAATTCCCTTTTTTATCAGAAAAACTTCTTTCTTATTTCAACTCAAACTTGAAATTTTTTCTTCAAAAAAATGCATTTATAATTTCAAGTTTTTCGTCGGAAAAACGCTATTTTTGTGCTAAAAACGCCATTTTTGTGCTAAAAACTCCGGGTTTTTTATTGCAATGAACTCGTTTTTTGCTGGCTCTGTTTGGTTTTGGGGCTGGGGTGTCACTTTTGGCCGTTTTTGGTGTTTTTTGTGCCAGAACACGATCGACACGCTCAACATGCAGGTGGATCAGTTCGAGAGCGAGGTGGAGCTGCTCTCGGTGCAGACGCGCAAGAAGAAGGGCGACAAGGATGTGAGTGCCAGAAATCCCCAAAATCACCCCAAAATCAC
>NW_005061078.1:0-1220 GCF_000277835.1 Geospiza fortis
TGGATGTGGCACTCAGAGCCATGGTCTCATTGATGAGGTGGTGTTAGGCCATGGGATGTGGACCAATGATCTCAAAGATCTCTCCCAACCTAGTTTCTTCTGTGACTCTGTAAAATGCAACATTTCATGTGAAAGACATTGAACTTACACAGGGAGAACAAACTGAACAAATACAAATCACACAGCTCAGCAACAATTCATCAAATCAGGCCCTTGGGGCAGAATGGAGGTAGAATATGGGTAACAATGTACATATCAATACAAGGGGAATGCACAGAACAAGGTCATGTTAGTGTAAACAAGTTGAGCACCATGATAAGATGTATAAACAGAAGGGATAACAGCCTGCTGGAACTGTAAAGAGATCTTTTTGCACTTTCCATGTTGATAAGAATATCTGGAGTATGGGTCTTCATCTTTGGATGCTGTGGCTCAAGAAAGATAGAGACCAATTTAAAGGAAGCTTGCAGTGGGAACAGGCAGAAGTCTAGAAAGAATGAGCTAAGATAAAAGTATTAAACAAATGGAGAAGATTAACAAGGAGAAAATTAAGGAACAGAAGACAAGACTTAGAAAATGCAGGAATATTGCAGAGGGAGAAATTTGTTCATTTTCCATGTCCAGGATGTATGGTCAAGAAGTCCTGGCTTAAACTGTAAATCTTGGTAAAATCTTTCCAATAGTAAAACTAGGCAGTCGCTGGGACAAGGTGGAATTAGAATCTCCATTGCTGGAAATCTTTGCAGATGGTTCAGGAGTGCATCTGGCAGACTACCCTGCTGTGGAGCACACAGTGGCCCAGATTGCCTTCCAAGTCCTTCCTTGACACAGCTTCTCATAATCTTGTGGAAAGGCAGGAGCTGAAATAGATATGCTGTTGTGAGAAGGAAATGTGAAGTCACTGTGAAATAAAGGACATGATTTACTCAGGTTCGCATTGTGCAGGATTTTATCCTACTTTCTTTGTAAATTGGTGTAAAATACAGCCACACAACAACTAGTACACCTCAAGAGCTTGCCACTGGAACACCTGTGGTGTGAATTACGCAGCTAAAGAGAAAACTGCAAGGGGAGCAGTGACTGACCCTAGAGATGACAGTGCTGTCTGTGGAACTGCAGCAAGGTGCTCTGAATGGTGACTTAGCCTAAAAGGAAACACTGACAGACCTGAGACTGCCAAGCTGATCAGGAAAAAGGGATCACTTTGTAGATCCGGAATC
>NW_005061079.1:0-1220 GCF_000277835.1 Geospiza fortis
TCTTGTACTGAGGAACCCAGAACTGGATACTCCAGGTGCAGCCTTACTAAGGCTGGGTAGAGGAGCAGGATCATCTCCCTGGAGCTGCTAGAAAATCTAGGAGGAAAATGTTTTTATGAACATCTCTATAGCCTAAATTGTTCCTTGTGTGCTTATTTCCATTCCAACAAAGAGCTAAGGGGGATTTAATGTCTTATTCTGGAGAAATACTAAGAATGCAATCTGTCTTTTCTTGATTACTGCAGACACGTGCATGCACATTCCTTGTGAAGCGTGGACTTTGTTCCTCAGTTTGGATGGGCCTCAAAGACACACACACACACACCTTAGAGTGACTCAGGCAGTTCTCTAAGAGTTGTCATTTTGCAAAAGGAAAGGTCACTCTTCATATCTCCTGTAGACTTGTTCTACCTTGAAGGATTTAAGAACCATTCATTATTTCAAATTTCTGAAAAAATAAAGATTTCATCCAAGAAGTAAAGACATAACATTGATATCAGGTGGCTAGGACAGTCTTCCAGAAATGAGGAGGGTTGTTTATCAAACTGGTAACTGTCCAATATAAAATGTAGATGCTGAACAAGGAGAAGAATTAACTGCCTGGAAGTTAAGGAATGGAGTTGCCTTCTCATCAGAAATGCCTGGTCACTAAACTATGAAAGCACAGTCCATCCTCTGGTCTCTCTCTCACTCTCTTGACCTTGAACCATTTCTAGAATAGAGAAACAGCTTCTGTAAGGACGCAGAATGCCTGGTCAACACCACCCAAAGCAGCCTTAAAATAATACTGTGATAGAAATGTAACTTCCTGGAGCACATGATTTCCCTTGAATAGCACATAGCATACAACTCAGGTTCTCTGCTTTCTTGATGGAAGCTGTAAGTATGTGCCACTGTACAGAGGTGAAGAAGGATTGGACTGAGCTTGGTTAAGCTTGGCACAAAATTGTGCTCATGTTGCAAAGGCTTCTATTTGTAAAGGGCACCTTGCTCAAGCTCAGCACCTACCTAAACCCCACAATTGGACACAAGTAAAGGTTTATGCTCAGAGAGCTCTAAATTCATCTAAATGTTTTAAGCATGTACAAAATGGAAAAAGAGCAGGGAAAGGAAGATTACATGTTAATTAAGCATTTAAACTGTTAAATTTTGTCTTCCCAAATGAAGAAATATATGAATGCATAAAAATATTTGAAAATAACTTAAATTAAAAAAAAAAA
>NW_005061080.1:0-1220 GCF_000277835.1 Geospiza fortis
CAAAAACCCTACTTTTTCCCTCTCAGACTATTCTGAAGTTCTTGCCAGAAGTAAATCATGATCAAATGGTCAGGAGTTAAAATCAATCAGAAAGCTGTGAAACTTAGTACCACTAAATACTAAAAGATAAATGCTGCTTTGGTCTTTAAAGTGGATGTAGTTTTAATGCCTTGATTTACTGTCAAATTACTATAAAGAACACTTAAGCACAATAACCAGGTCCTAAACAATGCAACCTTCCATAATTATGTGTTATGGGTAGCCACTGGTTTGAGCAGCAGCTAAGGTTGTATCAAGAGCTTTCTACCCTAAAATGAGGAAATGGCCTCTTGGAAGGATCTGCTACTTACTTTAACAAATGCCTCTTTCTAAATAAAGAGGATGTGGGTTTTTCTTCATAGGCTCTAGCAAAAACGAAAAGAAAAACTTGACATGTTGGAGCAGGTTTGACTGTGGCTCTCTCTGCTAACTTTGAAATCTGAAAGGTTAGCATCATCATCTAGGTACAACCAGCTGTATCACAAAACTTACCTCCACCATTCTTCTGACACAGATAGGGGAATCGCCACACATTCCCCAATCCCACAGAAAATCCAACTTGTGCCAGAATATATTGGAGTTTGCTGTTCCAAGCAGGTCTTTCATCTTCTACATCTGAGCCCTCTTCAACATCTACATCTTTTTCTTCTGGATCCTCAACCATAAGTTCACTCTTCTTGAAGGCATCATCTGAAGAGTCCTCATTAGAGAGCAGGTCCTTAACTGACTCAATGACCTCATCATCTAGATCTCTTTTCACTACCTTGCTGTTCTTAGGCATTTGTAATTTGAAACAAACAGCAAGCAGATGACGTTCAGCTGAAACAGATGGACACTGAAGCAGACTCTCCCTCTGCTTGGGATAAAATACTGAATAACAAGACTGAAGACAGTGCCTGATGGGTCCTTGATACCAGGGAATCAAGAGTAAGGCCTTCTGTTTCTCAACACTTGTTCTACTGAAAGTATCTGTGGAAAAAGAAATTAAAGAGGATATTGTATTATTATGCAGAAGAAACTTAATTTTGAAATTGTGTCCTTTGTTTTACCCATTTTTGCATAGCTCAATAATTTGACAAGAGGAGAAAACAAGAAGACAGGGATGCTAAACCACTTTCAAATTCTAGGAAATAAGTCCACTATTTGGTCTGAAATATTTTATAAAATACATTTCATTCACT
>NW_005061081.1:0-1220 GCF_000277835.1 Geospiza fortis
TGCATTCTTGCGTGTCCAGTAGCAACATTCCCACTTCCAGTTTTGTTTTCCAAAAGATTGATTGACTCCAAGCCAGTGAGATGGTATTTCCAATTTTGAACTTTTCAGACACATTTAGGCATCTTAGGGAATGTTCCAGTGTGTACCATTAAATGTCAACTTCATTTTGATCATTAGTACTTGATCTATTAGCAAACCTTAGTCCTCCCACCAATAACTTTATAGGGGTGCTTATTAAATTATAGCATAATTTATATAAGTGCTCACACAGATCCCCAGAGGAGCAATAGAATGTATATATACATAGGAATTAAAATTTCCTGATTACGTCTGTTCCAAAAGTTAAGTTAAGGACTAGTGATACCTGAAGTACATTTAGAATTGTATAAACATTAAAGGACTTCTCAATTATGTGTACAGACACTGCAGGTGCAATAACACAGAGCCATTCTCTGGACTTCTGAAACAGTTTTGTAAAACGTTGGTTCCATGTGATGATATTTGTGTAGCTAACACCAGCAGAAGCCTTTCTGCACCAGTTACTAATTACCAATTAATTCCCTCCTGCAGTTTTCCAGTGCCACTTTGTCTTTTCCTGAGAAAAACAGTTTCACCAAACTACACAAAACAAAACCTTACAGAAATAGAAACCTTCCTTGAGAAGAAATCAAGTTTTGAGTTTGTTGTTTACTCAGTAGATAAGGGGAAAAAAGGGAGGATGTTTTTGTGGACAAAAGCAGGTGAGAAGCAACAGAGCTCTGACCTCAGAGATACACTGGCAGTCCTGCAGTCATCTGAAGGCATGAAAATCAGAGCACAACTCTTCCCCAAATCATTCCACAAGTCCCACACCAAAAGAGAAAAAATATGGACAGAGTCCACTTCTCCAGTGTAGCAGGAAAGTGAATTTCACAACTTATACTGAGCTTTGAACTCCCTCTGGTGATTTGAAAGAGTCATTTTAAGTGACTGAAACCTGAATGCAAAGACACTTCAAAGTCTCACTCTCACCCCAGTGAAAATGCTGAGTGAAGGCAGCTATTGAAAGAACCCCAAACATGCAAACTCATCTCCAGTTTTACTCAAGTTTGTATTTCAGTGATTTTCTCCCAGCTGAAGCATCTCCTTCCCTGAGAATTTCCAGCTGAAATGAGTTTTCCTGTCAGACCATCAAACATGCATGAAACAGATTAAATAGATGGGTGAGGGCTGTTCAAATC
>NW_005061082.1:0-1219 GCF_000277835.1 Geospiza fortis
ATCCTTTGTTAGCTTCCTACCAGACCACTGCTGTCTAAAGGGGGAATGCCACCAAGACTCAGGAGGACACCTAAACTCATGAAGCAATTCATGTAACCTTACTTGGTCTCAGAGTACTGGGAAAAGGCTTAATTGTTTTTCCAGTCTCTCCCAACAGACTGGAGCATGCCATGTTTAGCGCCCTTTCCCCAAGTGAGCTCTCCCATCCTGGAGAGAAAGCATAATGGCCCTGAACAAAGGGATTAAAAAAATTGCTGGACATCAGCTGGCAATTTCTGTGGCAGAATTACATTTAGCACAGAGTAGAGTATCTTCTCAACTTAAGAGTAGGTGAAAACAAGATTGGTGAAAACATTTTTTTGGTGTGTGGGTGTGGGTGTGAGCCCACATGAGGGCTGACATTTCCCATACATTCTGCTTCAGTGTATGCTGTTTGGATTCCCAGGTATGAATATCATCCTCTATGAACATAAATGCTGTCATTGTCCTTTTTGGGATTGTGTATGAAGTTTGAAGGCCTTGATCATTTTATCCGACTTTCCAAAATTTCACTCTTTGATCTGCAATTATAAAATACTTTGAGAAACATCCTTGGTGCACTTGAGATACAAGAAAGGTTCAGCTTCACAGCTCTGGTTTAATCCAAGCTGTTGCACACTTGCCAGTGGCAGCATTTGAATGTCACATAGTTTGACTTTCGAAGACTGATCATAGACTTACTAAAGCTGTCTAGACAGCAGTTGTCTGTTTTATACTCCAGCTTTCCAAAATAGGTACCTAAATGGTGCTTTGCTTTTGCCTCTGACTAGCAAGAGAGAATGGTAGAGACCAGATCAATAACTTAAGAGACCTGAAGAGGCCATGACTGCTTGCAAAAATGAAAATAACAAGGCATCTCCCAAGACTGATGGACTATTGCTTCTCAGGCCTTAAATCCAGTGCATTTCGTTTGCTGTGCTGATATTTCCAGCCCATTTTAGCAGCTGTCCTCTCCCTGCTACTCTGTTTCTCTCTGGTAACTGAGAATTCAACATATAATTTTCCTGTTATAACAGGACCATTTTGAAAAGTAAATTAAGAATATATAAACTGAAAAGCAACTGTGAACAAGACAGAAAAAAAAATTAGTCCTAGATTTTTTTACAGAAGTAAATACTCCCCCAGAGTCTGAAATATGATACAAAATAAAAAGGATCTTTTAATCTGCAGGATAGGGCTG
>NW_005061083.1:0-1218 GCF_000277835.1 Geospiza fortis
GCTGATCTTCAAGGATCCTTGAGGTAGCATTCCTCCAGATAGGTCTCCTTTTCAAGACTGGGTCAAGAAAGGGTGAGAGAAGGCAACGACCAAATGGAAATATTGAGCAATGTCTAGCAGATAACAAGCACAATGCAATAGAGAATAAAATTATCATGTTTGATTTCTGTATGAGAGATGCTTTTTTCTTCTCTCATCCCTTTTCCCTCCTCTAGTCTTTCTTGTTAGTGTGACGTTTATAGGTAAGTATGAAAAGCAATACAGACATAAACACAGGACAGAGTGGCATGAAGTCTAGATGATGGCCTGTAACAAGCAGTGCTACTTACACCCCAAGAGACAATACTGAATCCAATCCTATTTACCATCTTCATTAAGGATCTGGATGGTGAAGCAGTGTGGGGAATGAGTGCACTCAGCAAGTCAGCTGATTACCCAAAATTCAGAGCGGGGGCTAATCCACTACAGGGTTGTGCTGCCATGCAGGGGAACCTCAGCCTCCAGGAGAAATGGGCTGACAAGAGCCTCAGGAAGTTCAACCAGGGGAAGGGCAAATTCCTGCCCCTTGGCAGGACCAACCCTCATGCTGGGCATGGCCCACCTGCAAAGCAGCTTGGCAGAAAAGGACCTGGGATATCCTGGTGGAGACCAAGAAGAACATGAGCAATGAGCCTTGTTGCAATAAAGGCTAATGGTGCCCTGGGCATCATTGGGCAAAATTAAGGTATGTTATCTTGGCAATCCAGGACAGATGTGATCCTTCCCCTCTACTCATCACAGATGAGGCCACACCTGGAGTGCCATGAAGAATCCAAAACACAGGGAGCAGAAAGTCTTTGAAAGGAGAGAAGCCAAACATTCACTAAGTTTAGGTTAGTGGGATTATCTTGAATCTTCTCACCCATTAAGATCCCTTCTCAAAACTATCCCTTTCTGCAAAAGCTATGAGGATTAAAAAACTTCATTAATTCCCTTTTAGAGCCTACAAACAAAACACTGAAGTAAGAATAAAGACAGCTGGTTCCTTTTCCATATACTGCTGTATTGCATGACCTTGAAAGACTGGATTGGCGTACTTCCCTGTTGCTTTGTTCACCTAAACTATAGGGATAACAGTCCTAACTGTATTGTAGTGGGGATTTACTGATAAAATACTGTGTGGACTCTGTCCTTATGTGTATTCCGAAACAAGACACTTTCCTGGCACAATGTACATAT
>NW_005061084.1:0-1218 GCF_000277835.1 Geospiza fortis
GGTATTTTCCAGCATAACCAGTGCTTGCCTGCTCTCATCCCCTTCTGGATTCTACTGGGCTGTGCCAAAGGGAGCTCAAAAATGAAGTCCTGAGCTGGTCAGCGTAATGGTGTCTTTGAAGCCAAGGCTTGGACTTCACTTCTAAGACCAGCTGCAGCAAAAGGACAGCATTTTCTACTGAAGATAAGGGAAAGAATTTACATCTTGAGAGTGCTCCTCTCAGTTTCCCTGCAGGAGGGGAGGCTTATGATTTTTCTAGCACATGCAAAGGCACTCTTGAGGAGTTCTGCTGTGACAGATTGTCCTATTGCCCCTGGAGACACCGTGACAGATAAGATGCCAAGCTTCCTATTGCTTGGGCTTCATCCCGTTGTGGTTAACCTCTCATGCACTTCAGAGAAAGAAATGATTACTGGGTTGCAGGTCCCTCAGCTCAGCTGTAAGAGGGTCTTTTTGTTTTCCACAGCACCCCTCCAATCTGGGTTTTGGCTACAGAGGCATTTTGTGCTGGGAAATGCAAATAAATAACACAAAGGTATTGCAAGGCTGAAGTTCAGTGTGGGTGTTTCTTAGCCTTAAAGGCTTTAGAGTTCTTGGCTTTGTTTTATTTAGCTTTTTAATTATTTTTGGTCTGTTTCAGAAAAGTTTTTCACAACAGTGATCTCCCGAAAGAATTCATTTGAACTCATTGGTGGGTGGTGCATACATTATGGGCTGTGGTTTCATTGATATGCTCAGCCTCGCTAAGTAGATGGCATATTAAATGTTTTATTTACCCTGTGTGCTACCTGTCATCTAATCAGCTTTTGTGTTTTTGCTGCATTCTATTTGTATTACAGTGAGAATAAGTGGTTTCATGTAAATTAAAACCACATGAAACCTTTTAAAGCCATTTTAAAATACTAAATGGGTTTGCAAATAGGTTTGTTGGACAAGGATTGGAAAAAGAGCTCTTTGCTTACCCATTTACTCTTCTGTATGCTTATTAGGAGTCCCCACATGACTTTTTCATCAAACATTGCATCCCAGTTCTCATCTGGAATGCCAAAGTCATTTATACTGTGCTCGAGAGCAGTTTGCATAAACAAGAAGCAGTTAACAAAGAACACAGTTGTGAGCTGTGATTGCAAAGGTTATATTATAAATTACAACACAGATGTACAATAAAGTCAAGACATGCAGCCCTGTTTTCTTGTTTGCCTGAAGCATAAAAACACG
>NW_005061085.1:0-1218 GCF_000277835.1 Geospiza fortis
AAACAAACAAACAAACAAACCCCAAATTGTTAGTTATTCTTAGGGTTTGGGGTTTCACTTTTTCTAGTTTTAATTTTGATCTTTAATGGTGAGTAGGCACCATTTTAATTGTAAATCTCTTTTTATATTTAACATTTGGGGTGAGGTATGATGGTGAATGTGTGTATAAACATGATAGAAAACTCCTGTATGAATTAATGAAAAATCATCAGCTTTTTTTTATTATTACTACTATATTCTTTGTTCTCAGAACAATCAGCAACAAACTATAGGCTCTGCTGTGCTCAATACTGCACAAAAACCAAAGTTTTCCCACACCCTACAGGATAGCAACCTGCAAGACATAATACCATACAGAGATACAGATAATATCTTTCTATACCTCTCTCTATCATATAGTATATTTTTAACATAATATAATAATACTTTAAGGAACTTAAACTAATTAAAGCTTTTCTGAAGTATTTGTCTAAGAAAACTCAGTGGAACTGAGAGGGACAACACAAAGAACATGCTGTCTGGAAAATATAATATGTAGATAACATGTGCTAAGATGATGACAAACAGAGGTAGAAGGACAATTCTTAATCCTGAGTAAGAGAGGAATGATGGGGTGGGAGTTACTGTGAAAGTTACATCAAGCAGAAAAGCCAGGGAAAAAGACAAGAGCGAAAAGGAAGAAGAAACAAAAACAGAGGACAAACTGTGTACATGAACCCCCAGGGATTAAGAATGACAAATCATCACCAAGTCTCAAATCTAGGGCATAAGGCAACAACCCCTTAGCAGGATCTCACTCTTAGTAATAGCAACACACCTAAAGGCTTTGCTCTTCTTCTGCAGTGTTTCAGCTCCAAAAGTTAGAAAATATCTCTAGTATTTTCATTCAGCGTGCAGTATACACAATGGTACAAACCAATGCTTATTCACAAAGGCTATTTTTTCCTTTAAAACTATTTTGCTCAGGTTTGAGTGACCAGTGCACATGCTACTACTTTTTCTATCCACCTGCCCACTGAGGGCTTTGCTCAGCTGCCAACTCTGGCCAGACATCAGGAGTCAGTACATTATGACAAGCTGATGAGCCTCCTCTCCTAACCCCTTCATCTAGCTTGCTTAACAGAGGGTCAGAATCTCCCAGTTGCAAAATTCATCCAATTATGCTGTTTCTTGTCCCTTTTTATCACCTCCCAGCTCCTCCAAGTTCACACTAATTTT
>NW_005061086.1:0-1218 GCF_000277835.1 Geospiza fortis
AAGAAACTTCAAGGGCAGGTAACAAACCAATTTCACTCCTTATAGCATCAAACTGCTTCTTCAGATAATCAAAGGTCTGAGCACCTTTGGATTGCTACAAAGAAGCTGAAACACTGCTCTTGATGTTTTGAAATATAACCCATCTCAGATTTGTTTCCTTATGCTCTGTGAACACAGCAACAAAATAAGAACAAGAGGCAATGAAAAGCAGTTGAAAATAAAAATAAGCTTGCAGCCTATGACAGTCAAGGGTTTAGAGCAGTGTCTGTTCAGGAAGATACTTTTTAACAGACACATACCATAGAGAAAATCTGATAATTGAATTAAACACATTCATAACAAATACTTCAGCCACACTTTGTCTAGATGTTGCAAATAAGACTTTGAAAGAAATTAAATGTGAATATTTAACAAAAAGTTCTACAGAAGCTGACATTTTGAAGATGATTAAGTTCTTGTCTGGTCTGTCGTGGATTAATTAGTCCTAATTATGTTTTCTGTATTTGCATAAAGGCAAAAACTCCAGACATAGAAATGATATTCATGGATGAACTATTACTAGGCCAGAAGCTGCCTGAAACCACAAGTCTTTTGCTGAAAAAGTTCCTGCAAAACAATGAGATTTCTTTCACAGAGAAGGAAGTTGTGCTTGGGAAAAGAAAAAAGCAAATGCCCCACAGAATTCTGTCTAAACCCTGTGTTTTTAAGATATTCATACAGCCAAATCCACTTCAAATGGGAATTAGCACCTAAAATATCTTCAAGCACTAACTGATACTTCAGTACCTAAAACAGAGATAACCTGAAACACTAAGCCATTACCCTCCAACAAATAAAACTGAATCTGCACTCTCTCTAACAAGACTCTTATTGGATGAGACAATCACAGCTGACAAAATATTTTTATGTCCTTCTGGGAAGACTGTAGTGGAAAGAGAAGGATATTAAGTTACATTGGATTGTCAGGATTCCGTATACTCCCTACTATATCTCAGTAACATTTTCATACTCAGAGGGAAAAATATGTAAGTGTACCAGAAGAAAAAAATCCTGCATAATAAAGTAATCTTTCTATGGAGCAACTGGAAAAAACTACAAGAGTCAAAGAAAATATCTGGAAACAGTGTGTTGCAAAATGTAGAATGTGTAAAATTTCTGTAAGGAAGTCCTTTAATGTTAAACCTTTGTTACACTTTCAAGCCTAATCAACAAGAAGGG
>NW_005061087.1:0-1218 GCF_000277835.1 Geospiza fortis
GATTCTGCTGCCAGGGTTTAGGAAATACCCTCTTCAAAAGAAACAAGACAAGTTTTCCCTAAGGTGTGTTTCAGTATCAGTCAGAACTTCTTACCTCAGTTTTCTAACATACTGAAATTATATTTCCTATTACTTCTGGTGTCATTATAAAAACCTGAGTCAAAAATTCTTCTCTGTATTGCCAACTTCACTGTAAATCCCAATGAGGAGCTTGAAACAATGAGGGAAAAGAGATCTTGGGAATGACTGGTATAGGAAACCAGGAGAGCACTTCCATTGATAGACATGAACTAAACCACAACAGTTACTTGGATTCTAGACATTGCTGTGAAAAGTTAGAGCCAAATTCTCACTGTAAATCCAGGTGGCTCCATGAGCTTCCATGGAACTGTGCCAGCACATCCCAGACAAGGACTTGGCTCTGTCTATTTGCAGCACCAACAGCAAGAGCTGCTTGGAGAGGTTCCACTGGGAGAAAAATTTAATTAAAACAAGGGAGATAAGAGTGACAGAGCAGTCTGTCTTCTGATCTCTTGGGGAATGTGGCTCCTGTGGGGTTTGGTCCTGTGCACCCACAGCACCTCCAGGTCCTGCTGAGCTCTCCCAGGGGTCACTGCCAAGGGCCAGACCTCCAGGGCACTCCTGGGAATTGTAACTGCAGTGGGATACACCATGGTACCCTCCCATCTGCACTGAGTGTCATTGCAGTCACTCAATGCTTTTTTTCCTCAGCAGTTCCAAAAAATGCAATGTTTTCCTTTCACCAAGTATCTCATGTTTTTATTTCTTTAAATTCCTCAACACACCATGGTGAAAAGGATGGGGAATGGCACCACCAGCCACTGATGCTTCCTATTTCCTTTGTGACCTTGTTATTCACAGACAATTAAATTTCACAGCTTTGTTTTAAATCATCTGTAAAGATGGAGAGAACTCCAGACATGCTTGAGTTGGTTTCTTACTAAAATGTTAAAAAACAAGGCAAGCACCCAGAAAAAAAAACCCCAAAAAACAGCAGGCAAATTGCCACTTTGTGGCATTACGCTGTTTCCATTTCCCAGAAACTAGTTAATTTATTTAGTGTGCCCCACCAGTCCAAGTTCCATTTATAGATTAACTTGTGTATTTTGGCTCCTATCCATCTCTTCCTTTGTCTCAAAATGAATGATACCAGGACTGTCTTTGAAACAAGGCAGGAATGGGATTTTTTTTTTTTTT
>NW_005061088.1:0-1218 GCF_000277835.1 Geospiza fortis
TGATTTCATACTTGCTGACACTACTCAAATGTTGTTCCTCTTAGTAGCAATATATGAAATCCATTACTGGGCACATGCTGCATAAGAAAAAAGGCTCACTTTAGTTCATGCTTCACCAGTATTACTCTAGTTAGCTTTTTATTCTCCAGGCAGTATTGTTATAACACCAAGTCTCAGAACATCAGTTCTGAACTATTCTAATAACATTGCCAGTGTTCACTTTGCCAGCTCTTTCACAAAGGATTATTATCAAAAAATACATCCTTTGTCACTGCTATCAGTGCCTTTTTTTCTCTGAATGCAGCTTGGATTGGGCACCAAATGCAGCCCACCTTCAGGATATGTAAGAAGAGTGGGTATTAATTATACTCATCCATCTTTATTTTCAGCAATGTTTGATTAATGAAAAGGTATGCACAATAGCAAACACTCATCATTACATGAGAACATGCATGTACCAAACCTGCTCAAGCCTATTGTATTTTTATTGTTTTGATTATAATTGTCACTTCAATCCAGACCAATAACCTGACATTGAGAATGAGTTCCTTTTCAATGCAGTTAGGTCACATGCTTGGTATTTTAACCCCTTTAGATTTGTCAGTGACTCTGAGTCCTTTTCCACTGAATTAGCTGACCTCTTCATACAAGCTCATATCTTTGCATGTTCACAAATCAAATTTTATTTATTTTTTAGTTTGCTGTTAAAAAGAACTATAACTTCTCCTATCTTCTGTTTGCACATGAATGCAGAATCGTTGTATCACCTTATTTTGGGAAGGAGACCAGTTCTTCACTAATTAAGTTTCTGCTCAAAATGCTCTCCATTTCTTGGAGAGCATTTACCCTAGATCTGTGAATTAGAATTTAGGGTTTTTTTGGGTTTTTATGTGAAGGAGACTCAGAAATGGACATGTTATTCTGCTCTTCCATTCATGCAGTGCTTTAATTCATATCAGAACCTGTCTTCAGCATGTGACAATATCTCTTGCTTCCTTTTCTTACCAAGAGCAGCAGCCACAAGGTTTCCCAGCGAGCAGACCTGTGCTGCTGCACTGGAATTGAAGTTTCAAGGGAGAAAAAATCCAGGAGGAAATGCAAAGGTGAAAGAGTTTTCTGGCTCAGTTTAGTTACAACAATTGAAATTAAAAGATGGAATAGTATGAAACTGGAAGCAGTTGTGTAAAACCTGATATCAGACAAAAAAAATCTTTTTTT
>NW_005061089.1:0-1218 GCF_000277835.1 Geospiza fortis
AAAAAATGTAGATTATTGGGATAAGAAACATAACTACATAAAACAAGAAACACTACAACTGAGGGCTCCTGGAGAAGACCTAACTGCTGCTCAAACATCACATGAACTTGTGCAGAAAGCTGTAAGAAAAAGTGGGTCTGATTATTTACTTTGAATGATGAGCCAATAATGAGTCTAGCAAATGGAAAATCCTTGGTTTGCTTAATCAAGTCCCTAAAGGTAAGCTGGACATAAACAAATGTAAAAGAAATGTTGAATAAATCAGGATGTCAGAGGAGGCAGGAAGACAAATATACATGCTTGCAAGGAGTACATTTAAATGTTGACTTAATTTTTCTGAGATTGCACATTCTATTTAAAACAGAGTATGATCTGTCTTAATTCATATTTGCTGAACCTAGAGACCCACAAACCTTATTTCATGTTGCCCAAAATGTTCGTGTTAGATTCTAGATTTCAACATGTCTCAAGATCCAAATCTACTCAGCAGAATGTCTGGTAGAGAATGCCAACATCATTGCAAATCTGCTAAATGCAGGTTAAGGGCTCTGAAGCAAATCCAGCAATGCTGGACTTGAGAGATTTTTTTTAAAAGTGAACTGGTACTGACTGAACACCCGCTGAGCAGGAAATAAGAAAAAAATCTTTTAATTCCATCCCTAAGAGCAGCAGAAAAGCTTAGCTTAGAAGGATAAAATAGAAGAGATCAGGATATCCCACATACAGAAGATACAGCTCAGTCATAGTGCGGCTGCAGGGGTCTGTAGATGCAGTTTGAACACACAAGGGCATTGCTTGGGTGTACAAAGCTGCAGCTGGCAGGAAGATTGCTCCTTGTTCTTATGTGAGCTCCCATCTCTTGTGCAATTGGCTTTAGGACAAGAGGGAACAGCTGCAATTTATTCCTATGAAAAGAGAAACATGAAGGAGCAAAAGAAAGCCAAAGCATCTGAAAGTAAACTGGAAAGAAAGGATTTTGCTGAACCACTAATGGACAGCATTGAAACAAGTAGACAGACACTGGGATATTTCTCTGCATGGCAATCTCAACACCTAAAGCTCCTGAAAGCTCCTCTCCATCCATGTAATGTAGGCAAAGTTATTTCTAAAGATTTCACAGGAATGTAAACTCCTCATTATACAGCCTCCTGTGCCAGGGGAAGGGAAGTGGGAGTGTCACACTGAGGTCTCAGCAGCCACCCTGGCCCAAGGGACAGG
>NW_005061090.1:0-1218 GCF_000277835.1 Geospiza fortis
GTGAAATCAGCAGAAAGTACCTCTAATCCTATATTGTTTAAAACTCATTAAAAAAATAATGATTCAGTGACATAAAAGCCTAGTCTAAGCAGTCTCTTGTTCTCTCTCTTTAACTAATTTCTAGAAATTAAGCTAGAATTAGCCCCTGCAGTGTAAAAGGCTCCAAACCTCACAGGAATTGTTAGAGGTTTGCAGGGGGCTGTGGTGGGACTCATCTGAATAGGACAAAAGGATAGGATAAACAGTAGATGGACATTTTTCCTAGTGTGCTTGTAGGCATGTACCACCTAAAACTGAGTCTTGTGGACACCAACAGTTCTCTGGGTGTGAGCAGAAGAGATAGAACTAAGCCAAACAAGCCAACAGAGAAGCTATTCAGCATTTCTGTGGAGATAGAGCAGGTGGTCCCACATGGAAACAGCCCATCCCCACACACCATTCTCCACCTGCCAGGTACAGTGGAGCTTCAGCTCATAACATCAGAGCTCATGTGAAGCTAGGGGAGGGGCATGGACTATCCTCTGCTTTAAATGTATTTGGACACTGCACAGTCAGCTTTAACAAGTTATTTTATGGATCCAGCTATAATATCTGCAGGAGTTCTCAAGACCAGGCCCTCTGAGCTTGCTCAGCCAGCCCTGCTGTGCCCAGCACTTTGACTGCTTTTATCCATTGCCCTAACAGTGGCACAGGCAGTGGCAGCAGAAAGCCCAAATTGGGTCAGTCTCTGCTATTGTTTCTTCATCTGTGGGAAGTGTACAGAGAGCTGAGGTTGGAATCAAAAGGTCTGCAGCAGGGAAAATACAAAAGCCTAAGGGATACAGAGTGGTTTAGCTTCAAGTTTGTTTACATACACTCATTTTTCCTTTTTCTTATTCTCTGTTACTTCAAGGAGTACTGCAGCATGGAAACATCTCACAGTGGAAAGGCTAGGCCAGTCATGGAAAGATATACACTGAACAAAGTGCTGGCATCAAATAAAGGTCTTCCTACCACAAGCAATGGTAGCATGGTCATGGTTAATGTCATGTGTGGGATTCAAACTTATGCAGCCTATTTTGAGGCAAAGGACCTTTTGGCTCTCTGCAATTAAAAATGGAATTGATTGAATTTTTCATCAGTCTTGTTTATATTTACACATTCTTGTCTGATTAAAATTTGGAAGTTTTGTGGGTCAATTGTGTTTTGTCTCTGTGACTGTGGCATATTAAAAAAAAA
>NW_005061091.1:0-1218 GCF_000277835.1 Geospiza fortis
TTTTTTTTTCCTATTATTTTCAAGAGTTTGCAGATGTGAAACTCCTTCCTTGTTTGTTTGCCTCATCTGCTGTAAGAGTTGAATTTGATAACTGAGCTTTTTCTGCTTTGTGCTGTCCCATTGTTTCTGCAGGTGTACACTGTTCTTCTCTTGCTATAATGAATCAGGTGAAGAATGATTCAAACACTATTTTATTTTAGGTTTGCAAATCTGCCCTGCTTGTTTGGGTATCTCATTTGGAGATACTTCAGAGATTGTTTAATCAATTTTCTAGGAGACTTTCTCTGAAAACTTCTTCCCTATTGTCTCTGACATACGATGTCATTACTCCAGATCAGGCAAGAGAATTCCTGTGACCCAAATGAATTCTGTCTATATTTCCCCATAGAGTTTCCTTTGTCCTAGAGTATTCTCTGGCATCATACTTTCTGTGTGTTACCTTCTCACTTCTGATCCACCACGTTTCCTTGCGGTGCAAAGGCTGAGATCTTAACATTTGGAATGGCATCTGGGAATCTCCTGCCTGAAAGTTCTTATTCCTCCTGAAAGTGACACATATATTCCATTGGCATTTAATCTCATTAACAACAACTTTAATGTTTGAGCTGACATTCTTCAGAATAATGTTTATTTTGGCATATCCTCTGACAAAAGTCTGTCTGCCTCTCTGTACTAAGGTTCTCTGTCAAGTCTCAGTTGGGTTTTTGCTTTTCTTTCTCATTTTGTATTCCTTTTTATTTCTCCATAAGTTTATTAACTTATGCTTTTCCATTACTTCAGTCTTTGTGTCCATCTTCTCTTCAGTAGTTCTGCTTTAATGTTAGAAACCACTGACCTTGGGTGAAAGAACTATTGTTACTCTTAAAATTGCCATTGATGTTAGCTAAGTTACTCTGGTGCCCATGGACTCCAGTGAACTCTGCACTCCTTCAAAAGCACAGGCTTGCTTTGATCCTTTTGGGTTTTAGAAAAGCAACCAGCTGTGAGTGAGTTGTACCTGGTATCTGTTGTTCTGTCAGTTAAGCAGGCACAGATAATATTAGGTGTCTTCCTGCCTCTTCTGAAAGGTGTCAGCATTTGTTTTCATGTATGGAATGTAGTAATTTAAATCATTTGCCTGCGTGAAACGTTTATTGTTGCATCTGTTGCAAATGCCAGTCACCATAAGAAGAATTTGGAAATGCGTTTCTTTGAACAGCAATTTTTCCTTTTTTTTTT
>NW_005061092.1:0-1217 GCF_000277835.1 Geospiza fortis
TTTGAAATACATTGAATTGAAACATTGCACCTTGATTATGATGGCACCTAAATAAATCCAAGTATAACTTAACAAATCCATATTTCTGTCTCAAAGTTTAGCAAATGACTCTTTCTAATCAACCACTATGCTGCTGTTGCTGCTGCTATGCCCACATATGGGACCAAGTCTGGCTCTGCCTATTTGAGCAATTTCAGCAGGGCTAGTGGAAACTTTAAACTACTTATGTGAACAACAGCAAGAATATCCATCTGACTTTATTTACATAAAAATAAAGTATTTTGTCAAAAGTAGTCATCCAGGCTTCTTTTTTGTTTCATTGTTGACTCATGAGACACCTGGGGATGAACTTCTCCAGACTGGTTCATTAAAGTGCTTCACTGACTGCTGAGGGAGCCAAAGTTACCTAATTTCTCTAACAAACCTAGGCACAATTACCTCTATCTCAAATTTATCTGGTATTTCATAGTGACAGAGAACTCCAGGAATTATCCTGCTGACCAAACTCCTTCAGAGTCAGGTGAGGATTGTATTGAACACTGATAGCACTTTACTAGCAAAACTCCAGAGAACTTAGGAAAACTGAGTATGATTTAACATTATTTACTGTTTCCCCTAAAATAATACACTGAGTTGGCTTCCTATCCTTAAACCATTGGCACAGGCCAGTTAATCAAGTAACATTGCAGCAAGAGCTCTCAGTCTAAGTCAGAATCACAGTATCAAAACCACTGAAATATTTACTATTTTTTTTCTGATTTCAAGCTTACAGGTAAACAGAGTGAACATTCTTTTAACCTATTCTTTGTTTTTCAATAAAAATGGATTTTGTTCTACATCAGAGCTTACTGCTATTTCAGAGGGGATTACTTTTATTCTAAATTCAACAAAAAATTGAAACAAAGGTCAAAATTTGGTTCCTATATTTTTCTCTTTCACAGGATGTAAAAGACTAAGTCCTGTCAGGTTAGTAGGTATTTTTCACTTTTAGTTTTAATTCTATTTTTCCAAATACCATGCCTTTTTTAAAGCTAACTTCTTCATATTTTGCAAGGCTAATGGAAAAAGTGTTACTTCTTCAACTGCTCACGTTTCCAAAATTGCCTATACTTTGAAAAGTCATTAAAAAGCAAAAGTTATCTGGGGAAGATTTAGGAGGAAGTTCTTAAAAATCACACAAGTATTCACTTAACTGTTCCATGGTGAAAAAAAAAAAA
>NW_005061093.1:0-1216 GCF_000277835.1 Geospiza fortis
GAATTTTCCCCATTTTTGGTCCAATTTCGAGGCAATTTTTGGGTGAATTTTCCCCATTTTTGGTCCAATTTTGAGGCAATTTTTGGGTGAATTTTGGACCAATTTTTATCAATTTTTGCTGAATTTTTGGGCAAATTTTTGCTCATTTTTGGGCCAACTTTGGGCAAATTTTTGTGACTTTTTGTTCATTTTTGGGCCATTTTTGAGCCAATTTTGGGCCAATTTTTGGGTCAATTTTCCTTCATTTTTGGGTCAATTTACGGCAGAATTTTGGGTGGAATTTCCTCCATTTTTGGGTGAATTTTGAACCAATTTTGTGCCAATTTTTTGCATCAATTTTGCTGATTTTGGAGTCAATTTTTGGGCCGAATTTCTCCCATTTTTAGATCAATTTTGAGCCAATTTTTGGGTGAGTTTTTGACTGAATTTCTCCCATTTTTGGGGCCAATTTTTGGGCTGAATTTCCCTCATTTTTGGACCAATTTTTGGGTGAAATTTGCTCAATTTTGCGTCAAGCTTAGGTGAATTTTTAGGCTGAATTTCCCCAATTTTTGGGTCGATTTTGGGGTCAATTTTGGGTCAATTTTTGGGGTGAATTTCTCTCATTTTTGGACCAATTTGGGCTGAATTTTTCCTTGAATTTCTGGGTCAATTCTTCCCATTTCTGGGTGAATTTTTGGGTGAATTTCCGCTCAATTTTGAGCCAATTTCGCTCAATTTTGGGCGAATTTCCCTCAAATTTTGGGGTGAATTTTGGTCATTTTTGGACCAATTTTAGGCCGAATTTTGGGTGGAATTTCCCCCATTTTGGGGTCAATTTTGGTGCAATTTTTGTGTGAATTTCCCCCATTTTTAGACCAATTTTTGGGCCAATTTTGTCCCAATTTTCATCCAATTTTAGGGTCAATTTTTAGATCAATTTCGTGCTAATTTTTGGGTCAATTTTGACCCAATTTTTTATCAATTTTTGGCTGGATTTTTGGGCCAATTTTGAGCCAAATTTCTGCCAATTTTTGGGTCAATTTCTCGCCGAATTTCGCTCATTTTTTGGTCGATTTGGGTCAATTTTGAGCAAATTTCTCTAAATTTTCGCGTAAATTTCCCCAATTTTTGTCTCCAATTTCGCGTTCTTTCGCCCCATTTCAGGACAAATTTTTGGGTGAATTTCGCTCATTTTTGGGTCAATTTTGGGTGCAATTTTTGGGCGAATTTTAGG
>NW_005061094.1:0-1216 GCF_000277835.1 Geospiza fortis
TTTTTTTTTCTTTTTCAATAAGGCAATATTGAGCTAGCTAAGGAACAAGCAGAGTCCTGTTCCCTGTCTGCACCTTGGACAGAGCTGTTAACTTCTGGTTCAAACACTACATCTTCTGCTTTGGATTTTGGTTTTGACTGCTCAGTATAAAGGGAATGTGCACAGACAGCAAGCAGTTACATTTGGCTTGCAGGATTTTCCTATTCTCAGTGGCATATGAGAGGGGGTACAACCTGAATCCAGTGTCCCAGAAGGGGATGAAGCCTTGGTAACCAGCTGACACATTTTTTGCTTGTAAAGTAAGTTAAGTGAATCATCAGCATCAGAGATTATACCATTTTAAGTCCTGTTTCACAGCTGAATTTACACTTCTTTCCCCTGTATAGCTAAGTATTTTTTTTGCTGTTTCTTTGAAATGGAAGAAGGCCTTTAAAGCCAGTAAACACTCCTAACTGCCTGGTTCTGTTCCCTGCAGAGACAGCCTTCTCAAGGAGTTAGAGCTTTAAACAAGAAGTGTTTCATGGCTTTCATTTTCCAAGAGAAGCTGTACTAATTCATGGGCTGTATGTAGTAACACCAAGAACATCTGGTTCTCTGAAAGCTGAAAACAAGGAATCAAGAGCTCTCATTCATGTGCACTAAGCCTCACAACAGAGGACACAGTAAAATGGGCAATTCAGACTATTCCCCAGGTGAAACATTTATGGTAAAAAGCAAAAAGGAATGTCCATTTGCTGAGACCATATCTGCTGAACTAAGAAGGTATTGATAGCTTTCAAATGCCAGATCTTTAGCAGTTGGGAGGAAAGAGTTAAGAAACATGAGTCAGAAGCAGTTGGTTTGAAATATAAACCACCTTTTCTGACTGTGGTCAAAAATCGCATCATGATACAAAGCTTAGTTTGCACTGCACGGGAGATTTATCCTACTGGGTGTGAAAACGTAAAGGAAAACTGCAGGAAATGTAGGGCACTGCCTTGAGCTTGGCTGCTGATGACCTGAGGAGAGAGTGAGTGTGGGTGTGTGTGTGGGTGTGTGCAAATACTGAATTTTTACCATTAAAGTTTTCATAGTGGTATTTGTTTTCTCACAATCTAGTTTTGATTGCTTTTTAAATGAAGTCTTCAGTGTAGTTAGCGAAGAGGTGATGTACCATAAGGATATAGCCAAGCACTAGCAGCTTACTTCCAAAAAAAACCCAAAAAAAGCCAAAAAA
>NW_005061095.1:0-1216 GCF_000277835.1 Geospiza fortis
TTTTTTTTCTCCTAAGGTTCTGTTCATAGTCTTTCTTACTCTGCTATGGCTCATACAGCCATTTGTATGTTCTGTTGAGGAGATCAGAATCTTCTTTTTCTCAGCAAAATTTGATTTCCCATCTGCTTCTGACAGATTTATCTATTCAGCAGACTCTGAGAAAGTCTTGTCATTCTTGACACATGGGAAGTTATGAGCATGACTCATGCCCTTTTAATGTTCATGGGTGTTATCTGAATAAATCACTGACATTAAATTCTTAACCCTTCTTAGTCTAAAAATTGACATTTTCAGAGCTTAATCTCTTTCTAGCTAATGTTTCTCTTGTTCTGCCAGATGTATGCAATGTCACTCATTTCAAAACTGTTTGCACTGTGCCTCGGAAGCTGTAACATCTTTAAATGGAAGTAATTACAGCCTTATTCAGGGGCTGTCATGCTCCTTTTGCATCTTTCATCACTGTTACCAGTGACACAAGGAAGCCAAGTAGAGAGTGTTCTTTTGCTAGTTTTGCTTGTTTCTTCCTAGATCAGAGAGAGCCACTCTTAATATTGTCCTGGAGGCCAAGGTCATAAAGTGCAGGTGATTCAGCCAATGCATTACCTCTGAATTTCACTGTGTTATGTCTCCTTTCCTCAATCCTCATGAGTTATCACTGTTAAGATGAACTCTCTCTAATCAGTTTCTCTGACGGTACTTGCTGTTTCGGTTCCCCATCACTCTTGCTTATTTTAAACTGAAGAAGAGCCATTGGATGACTGGATAAAGCTTATTCTTTTTATTTTGTTTTGTTCAATTGCTTTTTTGCTGTTCAAATTTATATCCGAAATTTTTGTATTCCCCCTAGCTCTTTTCCCATAAATATAGATGGTACTTGCTGTAAGAATTATTCTGCTAAATAAGTTGTATTCATTCAAAGTGATTAATTTAAATGAGGTAAGAGTCAGCCAAGTTAAATGAACAAGCTTCTTTGCTATTGATTCTTGTCAGAGTTGTCTATGAATATGATGCAGCATGATAAGAATTAACTAACCAATGATTTTGATGGGTAAGGAAGTGGGCTGTGGGAGTGAGCAGCATTTAGATCTTTATATATTGTTAGCAGAGATTACTTATGGAACACTCGCTCTCTAACTCTTTAGTATTCATCATCATCATCACTTTAGGCTGAAGTTGTCTCATGCTTCTGTGACTACTAAGTTCAGGAAAAAAAAAA
>NW_005061096.1:0-1216 GCF_000277835.1 Geospiza fortis
CATGCTGGCCTGGGAGAACAGCTTCAGCAGGGATCTGGGCATTGGGAGGACACTCTGGACAGGAGAATATCCTCTGTTGCAGTTCTAGCCCTTGTTTATTGCGTGACAGTGTGCTGTGCTTACACTCTCTGCAACCAGACACATTTTCCCTGGAAACAGGCTCCCGTGACATGTCTCACATAGTACAGCCCCTGATGTCACTTCACATCAGCAATTAAAGTTTCTGATCCCATTCCCTGTACTCATCACAGCCACTAGATCAGCTGTTTTCTCTAGCCTGCATCCACCCACATACAACACCACAGCTGACCAGGATGACAGGATTAGATGCTAGTTTAATGATTTTTATCACCTAGCTCCAAGTTTAATGATTTTTATCACCTAGTTCCAAGAAAATTAGTTTAGACAAATACTCCAAGACAGATACAGGACAATGCAAGGTTACAGTTGCTGTACCCACTGCTCAGTTGCCAGACAGTGCAGCCTCCTGGGAGCACAGACAACCTGTGAGCCTGCAAATTCCCACTGACTCTGCTGGCATCAAAGTGTGCAGCCAGAGAAGGAAGAGCCCAGCAGAAGCCTGGGGTGCCCTGATCCTTCCAGCACCAAGGAAGTGCATTAGAAAGCAATCCCAGAATGTGATAAGTCCTGTCCCCAGACACTGCTGGATGCCCAGGGGCTCAGCTCATGGCTCCCTAGGTCCTTGTCAGGCACCAGCACCCATCTCCTCTGTGGTGAGGATATGGCACCCTGACACCGTGCCAGGACAGATGGACACCTTGTGTTTCCAGCTCCATGGAGGAACACACAGACACTGCAGAGGCTTTCCCAGCAGCCCAAGTTTGCTGCCCTCCATCCCCAAACAGAGCTCTGCCTGACCACAACCCAGCTGGTGGACTTGGGCCCCAGTGCGGACATCAGACTTCCCTGATACAGCTGCTGTATCCTGCATGCCATAAGGCTGCACATGGGCTCTGCAAAAGGAGCACAGTAAAACCCTCTCTTGGGGGCAGAGGAGGGAGCACTGCTTACCTTTTCCCTGGGGTTTTCCATAATTGTTGGGATAGGGTTTACCACGATTTTGTGCTGCCAGCAGAGGTGTGAGGAGCAGGAGAAGCATCCATTGCAGGACCATGTTTGCCTGTGCTCCAGGGCAGGACTGAGGTCTCAGCTACCCTGGCTGCCTCACTGCACACCCATCTGATTGTGAGTGGTG
>NW_005061097.1:0-1216 GCF_000277835.1 Geospiza fortis
AAAAAAAAAAGAGCTGAAACAAGGCGGGGGGATGTTTTTTATGTGTGGACATAAGGGTCATGCCTTTCTTCCTACATGCTCTCTGTTACACCTATTTCCTGCATACAAGGCTACAAACACAGTAACTGTATCTGGGTGCCTGAAACCCTGGGTTCAAATATTCTTATCATGCATGGTGTACATTTCACATTTTCAGTGAAGGTTTATCAGGAGATTATGGCAGTAAGCAGTCATGAAGCCAGACTTCTTTATCCTGCATCTCTGATGCCTGATATGTGTGTAAATTGGATTACCTGAAAGCCAGGAGAATGATCTGTGATGTCTCCCATGCAGTTGGACACAAGAGTTCTGCAGTAAAATGCAGGCAGTTGTCCTTCACCTCTGCATCCCCATTACCCAACCATTGCTGTAACTGGATGGGCAGGAGAAAATTTAAAATTCAGGGAAGTGCATGCAAGTTTTGTACATTAGTGGCTTGGTAAAAGAAACAGACCCAAACCAGTCCTTGTATCTGAGCAGGAAGAGCCCAGCCTTGTTTTAATCTTCCTCTGTCTTATTACTGCATGTGTTTTAATGGCTTTGAGCAGCTTCATGTGTTAGTGCTAAAATGAGCAATGGAACAGTATTCACAACTTAACTCACTGAAATGGTTAAGGTTTAATTTGCTCTTGCAATTAATTCATTCCCAGTGGCAGTGGCAATGGTGCTGAGATAAGACTTGTTTGTATCATTGAACTACTGGTGTTTGTTGCCATAAAGTGCAGTAAGAGCTGATGTTTTCTTGAGTCAAAGAAGATTAGCTTGATTCTGCATACTGAGAAAGCATATCAGTGTAATTGCAACATTGCTTTCTAAACAGGAACTGGTTCACAGAACTTCTGTTAGCCATTTAATGGATTTATTTATTGTCAGAGTATATTAAGTATTAAGACAAAGTATTAAGGTGCTAACAAGCATGAGTAATCTCTAAATAATATTTTTTAAAATTTCTTTTTAATAGCAATCACTTCAGGTTGTCTCTTTGCTCAGTCAGTGGGACTCCTTAAGGAATTAACTTTCCCCTTTGGACACAGTAAGATTAGAATTGGTAAAACTAAGATGCTGAAATTTGCTACAAACCAGGCTTTGCTGCTGTGCCCTGTGGCAAGAGGAACCTCCTCCTGTACTGTTCTAATAATTGTATTAACTTGAGGAGTAGTGAACTCTTTTTTTTTTT
>NW_005061098.1:0-1216 GCF_000277835.1 Geospiza fortis
GGATTTGGAGTTTGGGAATTTGGGGTTCGGGGGATTTGGGATTTTGGGGATATTGGGATTTTTGGGATTTGGGATTTTTGGGATTTGGGAATTTTGGGGTTTGAGAGTCGGGATTTGGGATTTGGGGTTTGGGATTCCCCTACCTGATCCAGAGCAGGAATTCCAGGAGATGATATCCCACGGCGTAATCCCAAAACCAGCTGGAGGAGGAGCGGGGAGGCTGCAAATCCCACGGGAAAACAACGGATTTCAGGGATTTCGGGGATTTTAGGAGTTTTTTGGGATTTTTTTGATTTCAGGGATTTCTGGGATTTTTGGGATTTCAGAGATTTTAGGGATTTTTGGGATTTCAGGGATTTTTTTTGGATTTCTGGGATTTTGGTGATTTCAGGCATTTTTGGGATTTCCAGGAGTTTTGGGGATTTCAAGTATTTTAGGGATTTTTTTTTTTATTTTAGGGATTTCAGGGATTTTAGGGATTTTTTTGATTTCTGGGATTTTTGTGATTTCAGGCATTTTTGTGATTTCAGGGATTTCTGGAATTTTTGTGATTTCCAGGATTTCAGAGATTTCAGGGATTTTTGTGATTTCAGGTATTTTGGGTTTTTTTTTTGATTTTAGGGATTTCAGGGATTTTTGGGATTTCAGTGAATTCAGGGATTTTTGGGGATTTCAGGGATTTCAGGGATTTCGGGGATTTTTGGGGATTTCAGGGATTTTAGGGATTTTTTTGGATTTCTGGGATTTTTGGGATTTCTGGGATTTCAGAGATTTTTGGGATTTCAGGGATGTTTGGGATTTTAGGGATTTTTTTGGACTTCTGGGATGTTTGTGATTTCAGGCATTTTTGTGATTTCTGCGATTTCAGGGAGTTTTGGGGATTTCAGGGATTTGGGGGGATTTCAGGCATTTTTGTGATTTCAGGGATTGTTGGGATTTTAGGGATTTTGGGGATTTCAAGGATTTTTATGGATTTCTGGGATTTTTGGGAGTTCAGGCATTTTTGTGATTTCAGGGATTTTTGGATTTTTGGGATTTCAGGGATTTCTGGGATTTCAGGGATTTTTGGGATTTTTTTTTGATTTCAGGGATTTTTGGGATTTCTGGCATTTCTGGGATTTCAGAGATTTCAGGGATTTAGGAATTTTTGGGATTTCTGGGAATTTTGGGATTTCAGGTTTTTTTTTTTATTTCTGGGATTTTTGTGATTTCAGGC
>NW_005061099.1:0-1216 GCF_000277835.1 Geospiza fortis
ATCCTTGTGGGTCCCTTGCAACTCAGGTTACTCTATGATTCCATTCCACTCTTCTGCCTCCTTCAGGTTGTTCTGTGGGAAATAAATGAGCATTTGTCCTTAACACAAGCACAGCATCCCATCCCTGACACCAGGGACTGAGGGAGCTCCTGGTGGAATGCTTTCCTGCAAGTCTGAAGGGTGTCCTGATCCTACATCACATTGTTCAGTGGCCCTGCACTTCTGCTTGATCTTGCCTTGATTCCATGATCATTTCATAAACGCTACCAAGTTTCAAAGGAGGCATCAACTTGCTCTGTATTTCACTGTGGGCTCAAATTTCCCTAATTATTCACACTTCATGCACATGGGTTTTGTCCCTGGCTGGATCCTGAAGCTATCTCAAAGAAGCTGCATCCCTCATGTCAGGTTGTTTCAGAAGAGCCCATGGTTTTGTGTCCGAATGGATCCTTGTGCATTATGTATCCTAAAACATCAAGATCACAGGCTTTGTGCACTAATAAAAGGGCAATGCCACCACTGAATTAATAGTGTGGCTTCCAAGGGTAGGCAATATGCAACATTAACTTCATACTTTGCAAGGAACACAATTAAACTGCACCTTAGTCATCTTCTTGTGTGGAAAAATAAGTGCAGGCAAGAACACAGAGGTTGTGTCCCAGGAATGCTGTAGGGCTCACAGAGCACACTAAGACTAAATGCTAAATGGTGTAGGATCAGAAGTCAGGCCCAGAGAGGAGAAATTCTAAAAGCATGGAAGTAAGTGAACTAGTTTTTGCTGTTCTGCCTGGGGTAGAGAGTTCTCTTCCCACTGTGGTCCCTAAAGATATTACTGCTCTATAAAAATCACCAGGAGTTTTCGCTCCACTGATAGTGATAAGCTCATTTTTTTATCTGAGGATGGTTTTATTTAAAATGCCTTGATTTGTGTTTAATGTGGAAAATTAAGAGAACCTTATACTAAATTTTCAAAGTTTGCATTCATAGCAATTAGCACCTGCATTATTAGACTAGTCAAAACAAACTGAAACAGGGGTAACAATATTTTGAATGACTGCTATGACATATTTTATCATTCCACTGCTAGATTGAAAGAAACATAATCACTATTCTCTCTATTTCTTCATAAGAATTTCATCAGGAAATCATTAATTTCATCATTCCTTTCATTCTCTATAGAGTGGAAAAAAATCACCAATCTAGATTGTACTTCTGG
>NW_005061100.1:0-1215 GCF_000277835.1 Geospiza fortis
CCCCTCGAGGGGAAGGAGGGGGAGAGGAAAGCGGCTGCTCTTGAGCATGCTCCAAAGAGCCAGAAGAAAAACTTCTCAGCAGCGGAGAAAAGCTCGCCCCTCTGGGACGTGGGAGGGCTGGGAGCCAGCAGTTTGTGTCCTTGGCCGGATCCTTCTCCTGCTGGCCATGACGGGGAGCCAACAGCCCCCTGCGCCTGGCGATGAGCCCCACCAAGGGCTCTCTCTGCTTCAAAACAGAGAAAAGGGTTGCAAATGTGGGATAAATTCGGGGGACTCCAAAATCCCAGTCAAATGTCTCCTCAAAGTAGTGATAATGGGGGCCCTGGAAAATGTTAAAAATAGACTCTGAAATTGTTAGGCTTTGTGTTTTGCCAGATCATTGCACCTGTGTAAGCAGTATGATAAATGATATAATTGTTAGATGTGATGATTGTTTAGTAATTAAATATAATTATTGTGTAACCATCAGAAGAATGAGAAACTATGTTAGATATTTAAAGGGAACCACAAGGGGCCATGCTTGATTGAAATCTATGTATACAATAGAACAATATAAGTTTAATAATTAACATGAGAGTTATATAACGATAGAATATAAAAGCATGTTCATCTCGAATGTATGGCGGAGTCAGATTTGGGTCGATCACCCCTGACACCCAGAGCTTTTAATAAAAGCACCGACATATGATCATTTCGTGATTATATGTTTCCAAACGCTAACACTAGGAATCCATGAACTCCCAGATAGTTAAATCGAGGGAGCATGTCAGATCTGTAAAAAAAAACCATGGAACTTTGTCCATCTGAAAAACTCATAGAAATGTCTCTTCACCATTTGAACTCTGTCCTGGAGTCTGCAGGAAATCCAGAGGGTAACAATGTCCTTCTCTGAAGGAGAAAATGGAGCCTCCATTTCCAAAGGCACCCCTTCCCAAACTGCAGCCCACATTTTGCGAAGGGCAGGATTTTCAGGAGGGGAAGAGTTAACAGTACCTTGTGACAGTGTCCAACTTCCAGCAGGCTGCTCTGTGCTGCGAAGGTCTCTGGACATGCTGTCTGGGAAACTTCAGGAGATTCTTCTGTGTTCAGTCTTGGCTGTGAACTCTGCCCATCTTCTGCTCTTGAGCTCAGGCTACACTCGAGGTCACCAATTGTTGTGTTGTGAAGGCCCCCAGGACAAGGTGAGAGATCAGAATTGAGTCCAAGTTCTCAGAA
>NW_005061101.1:0-1215 GCF_000277835.1 Geospiza fortis
TCACATGGAATAACACACAATGCAATGTGGGATTCCCAAGGAATAACTGCACACAGACCCCTCCCTGCCCAGCAGAGACACTGAACATCCAGCAGCAGGAGGGAAGAGCAGATCTCTGTGCCCTTTAAATACTAGAGAAGAACCCTATAAAGCCCCACAAATTTTGTCCATGAAGTCTTTTCATATCTATATGTGCCTAAAATGGCCTTTATTTTCCTGACTGACAACTGTTTGTTAAGGGAGTCTGAAGAACACCCTATCAAAGAAAAAGGAAGAGCACCAGATCTAATTTAAATGTTTCAGGAGAATGAAATCTGTCTATGCTTACATTACAGTTACACTCTCCATTTTATTTATTGCAGTTGCAGATTCCATATGGACTACCTAAATTGTCTAGAAAGACCATTTAAATGAGCCTCTTAACTGATGAATAATAAATCTTAAGGCTTCTATATCTGATTGTGACATTACTGTAGGTTTAAAGTGAACTTTTTATGCTCTAATCCATCCTGGCTGGGTTTATTTCATTTCCTGATACATTCAGACATCACCAATTAAGGCAAAGCAGCTGGTCATAAACTGATCTCATTTCCATCATTTGCTTTGCTTTAAAGCTCTCCCTGTGTTCCCTCTCATGTTCTTTCTTCCCCACACATAATAAAAATAATTTCACTTCTGGTTTGGAGAACTTGCTGTACTCTGCCATCAATCCTGAGGAAGGGCTGATTTCAGCAATCAGAAATCCTGCCCCTGGCTGTAACGTGGCTTTATTGCCATCAGTAAAGTGCATTCACAGGGAGCATCAGTGGTGTCCAGGCAGTTCTGACGGTCAGACACAAGAGCTGCAGGCCCTGGATTCCAAATCCCACAAAAATCAATGGGTTTGGAGAGAAGGCTCAGGGAGGAAGGCCCTGGAACGCCCTGGGTGCAGACCTGGCTGTGCTTGCTGTGGTTTTACTCAAGGGTTACTGGGAGAGCTCAGTTTGGCACCTTTGGAAGGTTTTAAAAAGGGTTTCCATTAGCATAAGAATAAGAATAAATTAGCTTGGAGAGTTTGACTGAGCACCTAAAAGATGTTCAGCTGATTTCCATTTTTCATTAAATCAATCTCAGTGATGCAGGCTGGACTTCCACTTCTGCCTGAAGGACAGCTCAACACCTAATTACCTTTCCTTTTAAATTAATTGTTGTGTGATTCACATGGAATAACACACA
>NW_005061102.1:0-1215 GCF_000277835.1 Geospiza fortis
GCAAACTCCTGCAAAACTGAAGTCTTCTCCTCCTGATATGTGAGCACAGGTAGGAAAAAAAGCCTGAGAGACGCCCGACAGGTCCTCAGGTCATGTTTTCCTCATGGCCAGAGCCCTCCACACTACAAGCAGAATCTCATGCATAGCTAAAGGGAGAACAAGGCAAAGGGAAAATGCTGGTCATGAACACAGAAGCTCATGAATGCCCCTCCTGATGTTGTAGCTGCGCGATAGTTTGCCTTTATCCCATCAGTAAAGAATAAGGAAGCAACAGTTCCATACAAAAGCAATAAGGGTGCACACCTCACCCCTTCTCCATCTTGTACTCTAAGATCATCAGAACAGCGTGTACTGCGTTCCAGAGACAGACTCCTGGCTCCAGTTCCTGACTTTGGTGCACGTCTACATTAATATTTCAGGTCATACCCAGCAGTCCTTTTGAAACGATCACACACAAGCTGCTCTTCAGCTCACACCTAGAACAATCTCAGAGCACACAGACTGGATTACTTATAAATGAAGATGTGGCCCTGGAACACAGCTCATGCTCCAAAACACTAGCAAGAATTCAGTCCACAAGATCACACTAGAACTAGGTAGAAAAGAACTCAAACCTTTCAAAACCTGCAGTGTGCAAGCTGGATCTTCAGCACCACTTCCTCTCCTGCTGGTCTCCAGTGCCTGCATTTAGCAGTAAGAGTCCTCACAGGCTGAGCCCAAAGCCAGACACACATCTTGGCTGCAGCAGTGCTGTCACATCTACACAATCTGATGTGCTCCTGGGCTCCAAAGGGAGTCACAAGTGCACTAACAAACCAGTGAAATTTCCAGAACAGCTACTGCTGTAACAGGCACAGTCGCAAAACTGCAAGACAAGGGAGAAAGGCTCCAAATGAAAGCACTCCAGGCAGCAGCAATTTTGAAAAGCTGACCCAATAGTGAAAATTCAAGGCATAATGAGCCAGAGACAACTTAGGAGAATCATCAGCCTAAGAAACAAAGAGGTGATATAATGAGTGTATATGGAATTTGGCCCACAGGATGCATCTAAAAGAAGGAAACTCAACACTACAGGAGGATGGAAGAAACCCACTATTTCTTATTTTCCATTTCCTCCAAGATGGGGGAAAAAAAACTTCTCTGCTGCAATATCTCATTACTGGGAGGACAAAACAAAAACAAAACTAACAAAACCAAACAAACAACAAACAAACA
>NW_005061103.1:0-1215 GCF_000277835.1 Geospiza fortis
TTTTTTTTTGTTGTTTGTTGGTTTGCTTTGTTTTGTTTGGTTTTTGAATGTTGAGGTTTATTTTACATGACAGTCATTTTACTGATTACATTGCTTAGATGCAAGATATGACTGTCTGAAAGCTGAATTTGTTTCTTTTTTTCCTTTTTCATTTGGCAGAGGAAGGATAAATGACAGTCATGTATAACAGGAGGTGAGCAGTCACCTTGAAACGGCTAATGGTAGTTGATTGGCAGCTCTAGTATAGCCATTTCTGGATTTATGGATAAAATACTGAAGTTTAGTGGGTTTTATTTCTAAAGATAAAAAGGAGGGAGACTGAGCTTTATTATCCTCTTGCCAACAGTCATCTGAAAATTTTCTCTGAACAAATCAAATAGTCTGATCTTGCAAGTTTTATGCCTTTCCCTGCTAAATCTGTCTACTGTCCATGTGCTTGGGAGAAAGGTCATAGTGCAAATTCTCTGAATCACTCATCCTTTGTGCCTCAATGCTGGTGAAATTATAGAGGTAACATGCTTAGATGAAACCTCCTTTACACAAAGTTGAGTTTCCTATCCTTTTTACCTGAGGGACTGTCATACAGCAAGGTTATACGGTCAGGGGCCATAAGCAGGAATCTGTCTATTTTTCTGCCATGAGAAGATGTGGCACAATTCTTTCTGGCATTATCTCCCACTTTCTCCCTAAATCTAGAAAAACTATTGCAGTAATACATTCAAAATATAGGTACTTGATGTCTCTGAATACTGCATAGAGATCAAATAAATTGTGTGTCTGGAAAAAAAAGCTGAAATTGCACTGAAGCCTCATCCTTTGCAAGCTTGCTTGACCAAACACTTCAGCTGAACCAAGTGTGATTTTTCAAGACATTTTTGTCTAGGAGCTTCATCCTAAGGAAAAGATTCTACAAACAGAAGGACCAAAACAGCTAGAATGTTGTTTCCTGCTCTGTTTTTTAAGCTTTAAGGAAAAAAAACAAAACAAAACAAAATGACAAAAAACCCTCAAACCTTTTAACCACAGTCTCTAGAAGAAATAAACTGTTCAGAGAATATCTTCACAGAATAGCAACTGAGACAGATATTGCTAGCTGTGAACTAGTGGATTTCACTGTTATTAGCTTGATAACTTCTACATAACATAAATTTAACCTTTTTTTGTTTAGCATAATTTCACAATATGTCATGGTTTAACCCCAGCCACCAACCAAGC
>NW_005061104.1:0-1215 GCF_000277835.1 Geospiza fortis
AAAAAAAAAAACAAACAACAAAACATAAGCTACAAAATATATAACTAGTCCAATCTAAAAAATAAAACAGCCAACTACCAAACCCCAAAATTTTAAGTGTCTTCTTTTCCAACTGCATGTCATGACCCCCCACAGTATAGTACTCTGTCAATGATCTGATGATTCATACATTCCTGGGCTGCATGTGAAGAGTGAAGAGGGTTCTCAGCCAGAATATGCCATAGGGAGGTGTTATGATTGAGACTACCTGCAGCTAGGGTTTAACTTCTATTAATTTGCATTGCAAGAACTTCACTTATGTCTCACTGTTCAAGTAATTTTTATTTTCTTTTATTCTTATTGCTGCTTTGACAAGTGTTTCAGGGTTCTCTCCTCAAATTAGGAATCTGTGGGTGCTAACTTTCATCTGAACAGACCTTAAATCCTGATTTCCTGCGCTTAAGGCTGCTGTCATCATCTGCCCCAGAGAGCTAAGGGAGATTAAGTAGCTGCCTACATTATCCTGAATTGCCTTCATATTTCCCACAACATATGTTTGTGTAAGTGGGTAAATAACTGTAGATACTCAGAGACACCTGTGTGCCTACATTTAGGTGATTCCATAAAACTAGATTAGCATCTGGTAGCTAAGGATTATTTAGTTTCTTAAGACTTCATTTTATTAAAATTTAGGTGAACTTTATCCATGAAGAATGTTTTCATCCTTAAAACATAGACCAAACCATTAGCACTTACATGATGATAGTGGGGACAAAGGAAAACCTGGTGATGTACTCCCACCTTCATAAAAAAAGCTCTTTAAATGCTTTAGTCTCAAGTAAAATTATTAAAAGAAACTTTTCAGGATCTTTTGTTTGTACTACAGAATAAAGTAATGATTTCCAGGAATGGGTTAGAAGAAATAGATAATTTCTAAACAGCAATGTAGAATAAGGTTTTTGAACATTTGTATTGGATTACGATACTCATTCTCAATTGAAGATTTTTAAATTCAGCATTGCTGATGCATTCCTCACATTCAATATAATTTCTGTTACTCCCATAGTTACTATTCATATTTTACTGTTTGATTTGTTTTGTTGGATTCTAAGTTCTAAACAAACTCTGCTTTAGTTTACATTTGCTGTCATAGCATTAATTCAGATTTTGCTTCCTTAATTGCCAGTTCAGACTGCATAGCATTTGACTTCATATTCATCAATTGCTGCTGTTTTA
>NW_005061105.1:0-1215 GCF_000277835.1 Geospiza fortis
CCTGTCCAGAGGGACAGGCACATGCTTCAGGCTCTCCCTCAAGAAAAGGACACTTTCTTTGGGCTGTGGGACTGCCCAAACCATGGGGTATCACTTGTCTGGAAGGCGGAGGCCACCTTGCTGATATGTGTGTTACAGACACACCCCAGGCACTGGTGAAGCTCCTTTTGCAGAAGAACATCTTTAACCCCAGAGTTACCGCATGTCAGCCTGCATTTCTGCTGAGCTGGCTGCCTACACACCTGCCAGTGAGGCTGGTCTGAGCTGCAAAGCAAAGATTCAGCTCTCCAGGCTGCAGAGCAGAGCTGCATGAGCAGCTCATCCCCCAGGAACACCCTGCACCTCCCAGTTAGAGGGCACACAAACACCCTCCATGATCCTGTTGAAGGTGGGCACAGCACAGCAGGGGCTGCAAAGCCACCCTAAGGCAAAAGGAAAGAGCCTGGTGTACCTCAAAGAAGCAAAAATTTAGTGTTCTTTGCTTTCAAAGCCTGACCAAAAATTCTGCATTTATGCAGACATCAAGTCTCCAGCTCTTCACCTTCCCAAGCAAGAGTCAGACCCTAACAGCTCTCTGAATTTCATGTGCCTGCTTGCTTGACATCTGTTTCCAAAGGAAAGCCAGAATATTCTTGCTGCTGTCTGGTCAGCAGGCTGATTCTCAAAGATAAAAGGCTGCTGGCTCAAAGTACACACCACTCACAGGGTGCACATCAGCACCCTGGCAATCAGTGCTGCACTTCACTCACATTGCATGAGGCTCTTCCAGGACATGTTCTTCAATCATAGGTGCCTCAGGCAATCAAAAAGAGATTTCCCAAATGGCTCTCCTGAAGTCACACACCTAAATAAGATCTATTAAAGCTGAGCTTGTCCCCTACACCAGCAACACCACTCTGACCCTTTAAAATCAAAAGGAAATAAATGCATCCAAGGCAATCTCTGCTGGGGACTCCTCATCCCTGAGCCACTGGAGCAGCACCCAGGGCTGTGAGACCACATTGTGTAAGTGCTCTCCTGCCTAAGCCCAGAGCTGATTCCTGATGACAACCACGAACATTCCACACGGAAGGCAGGAGTGAACATCATAAAAATGTCTGTGTGATTGAATGCTTCTTGTGAAGCCTCATGGCAGGGGAATACCAGGACCCAACATCATCTGCAATGTGTCAGGGTAGTTAAATGAGTGACCAGACGACAGGAGTCCCTGTGGTG
>NW_005061106.1:0-1214 GCF_000277835.1 Geospiza fortis
TTCTGAAGTGGTTTGGTGTTACTCTGTGTGGGCAAATACTATAAACCTTCGGAAGTTGTACGGTGAGTCTCAACTGTGGCACTGATTAGCATTTATTGATTTTGACCTCAGGATAAACAGTATTGATATGCTAACAAGACTCGGAGGATACAAATTTGGGAGCTATCCTCAAACATGTGAGGACCAGAGTATCTTAGAAGACTAACTGAATGGACTGGAATAAAAAGAACAGGGTTCAGGTGTGGGAAAAGGAAGGAAAGTCCTGAAAGTACAGACAGTTAGACAAGTTATACAACTACATATTGTAATAATACTGTGACTGGGTTTGCATGTAGTAATTAGTGATTCACTGTGCAGAAATGCATGAGGGAATCCCACCTGGCCTATGAGACGGACAGACAGCAGGCACAGAAAGGCTGTTCCACATGTAGCCATGCAAACCAGAGCAGAACTGTGGCAGCACCACCCTGTTTGCATCTCCTTTGCAGGGATGGAAGTTCGTTACACATAGCAGGGATTTTAATTTCTCCCCTGTGTCAATAGAAATCCTGAGGAGAATGAGCTGTTGTTACATGGGCTGGATGCTTTGTTCACTACAAACAGAGCTAAAAAGAGGCTCAGCTTTTGTGCCATCTCAGGCAACATTTTGGAGGGTGCTAATTGCACATTTCAGTGTGTTATTCCAAGAGGGCAGGATCCTCTGAGAATTGGCCTTTGTGGCTCCATCCAAAATGTGTGCTAGGCAAGCAGGACAGATCCAGCCCTGAATGAAGGGAGTTTATCTCCATGTGAGGATTTGAATACCATGTTCCCAGCAGAGGCTTTGTGGGGCTTACCTTGGCTTCACCATGACTGAGGACTTCCACCATGGAATTTGGTGTATTCTCTTTCTCTTCAGGCACCCAGTTTGCCAGGAACAGAAAACCAACAGAGAAGCAAAACTCAGGATTGTCTGGATTGTATGCTGTGAATTGTGGAGGCAAGAACTTAGGTAAGACATGTTCCTTCCCTGTGTTTCCTGCTGGTGCCTCTCTCCCTGTTCTGGAGCCAGACAAGCCCCCTGTGGAGCTAGAGGCAGACAGGAATAGTGCTGTAAAATCCCTGGAGCTCAGCTGTGACTGAAGCATTAGTGGTTTAAAGCACAAATTTATCACAGCCATCAGATCTGCATGCAGATTTGTGAGATGATGTAAGCAAATCCCAAGGGATGCTGT
>NW_005061107.1:0-1214 GCF_000277835.1 Geospiza fortis
CACTAAGATTAAATCATGAAAAAACAGCGCTCTTCCCTTCAGAACATGGAGTGTATGGAACCCTGGAAAATTTCCCCTCTGCCCCAGCAGATCTCTCCCCATGCCGTTGCTCCGTTTCCTCCATGCACACACAGCCCAGCTCGTGCTGGCAGAGGAAAGGTGACAGCAGCCCAGAGCTGCAGGGAACCAACCCCATGTGCTGGCAGGGTCTGTCCCCACATGCTCTGGCCCCAGGCTGCAGTTCAGCCCCCCTGGCCTTGGGCATTTTCCTCCTCTCTGGTTTCACTTCTCCTTGATTTCTGCTTTAAAGCCGAGGGCAGCAGCTGAGGGTGTGGGGACATGGACAGGCTGGAAATCTCTCCTTGCTAATTCTGAAACCAGGAACTGCAACAAAGATGTGGGGTGAGATTTGGGGGAAGTAGGGCTGGGAATTCATGTCTCATTCAGTCCTGACCCCAAGGGATCTGCTGGGCGGGCTTTGTCCCTCCCAGAATGGGAAGCAAGGGCTCACTTTGTGCTTTTTGCCCCCACCAGGCTCCTTCATTGCCCACACTGCACAGAACAGGGTGAGTTGAGGCACAGCCTTGGTGCCAAAGCAGAGAGCAGGGCCCTGGGGACAGGATGTGCCTGTCAGGGTCTGTGTTGGTGGCTTGGGCTGGGGAGTCCCACAGGGCCCTTGCCACCAAACTCCCACTGAAGCCTTTGCAGATATAAACACTTATTAGATATTTTTTCATCAAACCATTTTGTAATTTATTTTCTCAGGATCTTCTCCAAAGCTATTACCTATAAAAATGTTTCATAGTGAAATTTAAAGTTTAAAATTCTGGGTGTCTTCAACTGGGAAACAAAATCGAAACTGAAGAGAAAAGGTCCAGCTACCTGCAGAATTCATTGAGCCCAGGTCCTTCTCTCCCTCGTCCTTGAAGGCAGTGAGAGAGCAGCATCTTCTTGGTCCATTCTAAGAGGAAAGGCCCTGTGTCATTAGCGGAACAAGATCTCACCTCAGGGGAGGAAAAATCATCTCTCTGAAGGAAAATCTGTCTCTACAGGCAAGCTGACCTGGGAGTTAGTCCTTTGCCCTTTGTCAGAATGGGCAGAACTTCCTCGGGAGCAGCTTTCATGTCCCAGTCAAGTGGAACACCTTTGATGCTGAGGTGATAACTGGATGTGGTCAAGGTCCCTCTTCTCTCCCTTGCCGTAGAAGGGAGGGA
>NW_005061108.1:0-1214 GCF_000277835.1 Geospiza fortis
AATTTTGTTTTATTCTGGGGGACAGATACTAAGAATTTCCTGTCTTAGTGCAGCTGAAGTTTCTTTGGGAAATGTTCACAGAAACACCAGAAAAAGGCGGGTTGCAGTTTGAATTTGAGCCCACAGGTTTTCCTTTTGTACCCAGCCCAGGGCCTCTATAATACCCCAAACTGCTACAAGATTTTCTTACATGAAGAACTTACTGGCAACAGAAAGTTTGTCATTAGTTCAGCTTTCTCTTCAACTGTGGGGCTTCTGAATGCTTTGTCTACTGTTCCTCTACATCCCAGCCCAAGCTCTGGGATAGGAGAAGGGTTTTGTTTTCATATGTGCTAACAGGCAAGTCACAGGCAACACAACAAAGTGATGCTTCAGTGGAAAGAAGTAGGGTGTGTTCCATTGTCAGAACAGGACTAAAAATGGTTAGTCAAACAGGAATTTTACATTTCTGAAAAATCCTTAAGGGACCATCACACCCTTTTCTGTACGAGTAATAATAATAATAATCAAAGTAATCTCTGTTCTTGTGACCACAGGATCCAATTTTTCAATTCCCATAGGAATAAAACCTATTGTTGTTTGGGTTTTGCATGTTTTTGGATCCCTGAGCCCTTTAAGCATAAACAAAGTTTATGTTAAACTTCTAAAACCAAGTTTTTGTAAATCATTCTAGAGTAACACTTTGCAGCAGTGTACATCTAAATTTCCAACCCTTACTTGAACCAGAAGCAAACTGTTCCTTAATTCAACCTTCATCTGAACCAAGATAGGAAAGAAATTAAATGAGTCTTAGGTATGTGGTGGGTTGGGTAGGGCACAGCATCTTATTTGTGGAAAAAAAGTTTGGTTTTATTGCCTTTCTCTCTCTGGGCCCCTTCGTGGAAGAAGTGCTTGCTCCTCAGCTGACTTCCAGCATATAAGAGTTTCCTGGAATAATGCCGGTATTTATCCCATGTCTGTTATGAATTTGTACCTTTCAGCTGAATCACAGCAACTGGTCTTGTCCTGTGAGCTTGCCCCAACTGCAAAACTCCCACGTTTAGTGATAGTCTGCAGTAATTCAGCCACTTGTAATCCTACACCCCTATCCATGGGCAGGCTGTTGAATTCTGCCTCTTTATTTACCCTCTTTTCAGTAATCCAAAGGCTCTGGACTGGGCTGGAGTCACTGCTCCTGGAGGTGCTCTAAAACAGACTGGATGTGGCACTTGGTG
>NW_005061109.1:0-1214 GCF_000277835.1 Geospiza fortis
AGTCCAGAATTGTGGAAAACAGATACAGGATGTTTTAAGAGGGGAACCATGGTTCTTCAAGCACTTAAGGAATTATGTGCAAAAATATATTGCTCAACTATCCTTGTGCCTGGTGACAGACATATTTAAGTTCTCAGTGATTCTTTCATTCAAAAGATGAAACTTTTGGAGCTCCAGTTTTGTGGAAATCCATAAAAGATTTTCCTTTAATGTTTTTTTTTCCTCAAGAAAGGTTGCTTGTAAGATTGTGTTGGAGAGGGCTATCAGTATCCATTTACAATTGCATTAATTCATTTGTGACCAAAACAAATTAATAAATGTAGCATATGTGGATGCTCATTAGAAAGAAGTACTCCCTGACACCAAAAAGGAAGTAATGAGATGAATTGCTTATACTTGAGCAAGATCCAAGACAGTTTAAGGGAAATTGAGAAGGTCTCAGAAGATATTAATCACAAAAATATCAATAATGCTTCAATACCAGAAAAAGCAGCATATTCTCAAAAATACACAATATTTGTTATACACCAGTAATACTTAACTTTTATTCCTAAATTCTAGTCAGGCTGAGCTTCAAAAATGGGATAGGTCAGAAATATTAAATACTATGAAAACAAATTTAGCATCCTACTAGTTTTGGCTTCTTATTCCTAAAGTGTGCATGGGAGAAAACCAAGAGATCTGTGGCTTAGAAAAGCTGTTTCCAAAAGAACCTTAAGCTTGTAAGAGTTAAGAGACTCGCTGTCACATACTGAGAAACCCAGTCTCAGTAGAGCCTGTAAAAGTCAGCTCATGAACTGTGCCATGAAATGTCCTTAGTGCCATCAATAAAGAGACTTTGGGTTATCTGCATGTGGACAGGAGAGAGAAGGACAAAATGGTGAAGTTGTATTTCATATCCTCTCTAGGCAACTGTGATAAAGTCAACTTGTATTTGTAGCTTTAAGCAAGAGGAACAGGACTTTGATAATTCTGAATCATAGATGATTCAGAGATTGGACTTGTATTTGTACAAGTGTTAAGGTGTATAATTCCTGTGGTTTTGTACTGATGGAGGGGATGTACCACATACATGCAAACACACAAGCTTAAATACGTAAATTACTGCATTCCACCATTGCAGTTGCAATTACAGGATCTTACAACTACATATTGCTTTTCAGCAGTGAAGAAATGTCCAAATATGACTGAACCTCCTTCTATGCAAGGGCATT
>NW_005061110.1:0-1213 GCF_000277835.1 Geospiza fortis
GTGATGGGAGAAGAGAAATAACAATCTGCGTGACATAACATACTCAGTACAAATCTCCAATCACCCAGTACAAAAGAGGAACTAAATAAACCATTTAGTGCAATACAACAGACTAGGATTGGCAACACAAGGGAGAGCTATTCCGAGCTCAATGGGCCCATGATGCCTCAGGCCTTCAGGGTAGAGATGCCACCTATAAGTGGGCACGAGACCGAGGGTTGGATTTAACCATGGACAGTATTTCTCAGGTTATCCACGACTGTGAAACGTGTGCTGCCATCAAACAGGCCAAGTGAAGTCCCTATGATATGGTGGGCAGTGGTCCACGTACAAGTATGGGGAGGACTGACAGATTGACTACATCTCACTGCCCCAGACATGCCAAGGCAAGCGCTACGTGCTCACAATGGTAGAAGCCACCACAGGATGCCTGGAAAGCTACCCTGTGTCTCATGCTACTGCCCGTAACACCATCCTGGGCCTTGAAAAGCAAGTCTTGTGGGGACATGGCACCCCTGAGAGGACTGTCAGACTCATTTCAAGAACAGCCTTATCAACACCTGGGCTAGGGAACATGGCATTGAGTGGGTGTACCATATCACCTACCATGCACCAGCTAGCAGGAAAAGTGGAGAGGTACAATGGACTACTAAAAACCCATTTGAAAGCCTTGGGTATGGGATCTTTCAAAAATTGGGAGCAGCATTTAGCAAAGGCCACCTGGTTAGTTAACACCCGAGGTTCCAGCAACTGAGCAGGTCCTGCCCAGTCTGAGTCCCTGAATATAGTAGACGGAGATAAAGTTCCAGTGGTACATGTCAGAGGTTTGTTAGGGAAGACCGTGTGGATCAATTCTGCCTCGCATACAGACAAACCCATTCGTGGGGTTGCCTTTGCTCAGGGACCAGGTTGTAAATGGTGGCTAATGCAGAGAGATGGAACAACATGATGTGTACCTCAGGGACACCTGATTGTGGGATGAGAATGATATGCAAATATCACTGTTTGTTGGATGTTACTGCCACTGTCTGTACAGTAAACCACACAGACGTGATAGAAGGAAATGTCTAAGTGTCGAAGGTTTGAGCAAATGAAAAATGGACTTTTGAGTGAGCAAAATGAAAGTGGGGAATCCTGCAGCTCTGTAGTCTGGGGCCTGGATTCAGTGCTCCAGTGTGGGCATACTACAGGGGCATGATGGGTATTGCTTGTA
>NW_005061111.1:0-1213 GCF_000277835.1 Geospiza fortis
AGGCAGCCTCATTTTTTGGGTCCTAGAATTCTGCAGCAAGAGGAAGGAAGCCTGTTGATACCTAACTTAAGGTGCTTCCAAATGTGTGTGAGCACAATTATCTGAATAGGGCAGCAGGGAGATTAGAGCTTGTACTGCAGGAACAGCAGTCCCTCTAGTACAGCAACAATTAATCACACTGGCAATGCTGCCATTTGTTTGCTTGCAGGTGAGTATGACGCAGCTTTTTGTCCATCTGCTTTTGCAACACCCCTTGGAAACCATCTAACTGGAAAAAAAAGGCAGTCTTGTGAATAAAAGTAATAAGTGTTCAGTTTTTTGCCCCTCAAGCTGATATATTCCACTGATTAAACAGATGCTGAGAGTCATAAGAGCAGCAGAACTGTCAGAGCAGAGGTCTGCCTGGTCCAATATCCTGCCACCTCCACCAGCACCTGCAAGTCAGTTACCTGCACTGAAAGGTAACTGCCTGTCCCTAGCAGGGACAAGCAGCAACATCTGCAAAGTCAGTGATGGATCCTGCTCAGGAATCCAACAACACGCAGCAGTGAGTCAGCCTAAGCAGTGCCAGTGAGCAATGCCAATTAAATGGACTGGCCATGATGCTTGCTTTCTCTCTTCTCTTTTCATAGAATGAGAATTTTGCAGGAATGACAGTGTAGAGTGACCACAAGATAGTGGCATCACAGAAATGGGAAATATGGCACCTGAGCAAAACCTTTCTTAATAGATGCAGAGAGATTCAGAAGAGCCCAAACAAAACTCAGGCTGTATCACAAATGGTTTGAAAAGTCAGAGGCTGCAGTACCCTATCAATGACTATTCCAGGAATGAAGCACAGGACATGAAGAGAATGCTGATGCAATCCAGAGATTTGTTGGCAAAGACTGTGCATCAGAGCAACTTCCAATAGCCCAGATTCCCGAGATGGTTATCTGTGCTGACTCTAAGCACAGGACTGCCAGTGAGCTGCACACAAAGGCTGCTGGACTCCCAGCTCAGGCAGCAAGAGAAACCATGTTTTATGCAGGAGAAAAGAAGTGGTGAGCAGTGTTAAGGGTGTAGAAAACACCCTCTCCATATATCCTTGTGTTTAACAGCAAAATTAGAAGTTAAGAAGTTTTAACTGTAGGTCAGTTTAAAATAATGGCCTAAGTTTCCAAGCAGTGAGATTGAATTTCTGAAGTTTTCTGGAAGCAAAGGAGAAAAAAAA
>NW_005061112.1:0-1213 GCF_000277835.1 Geospiza fortis
TCATATGTTAGATCATTGTACACTTTCAAGCCAAATCAACTGGAAGGGAATTTATTCCATTTAGTAGACAACAACTCACAAACAAGACCTAAGTGATGCCCATGGGCAAATTCCTTGCTGGTAGGATTGCCTTGTTAAGGTTCAGGGCTTGACTTGCTTCAAGGAGCTCAGACCCAGGGAAGGCCTAACAAAGTTTGGGGAGAAGGATGCCCACTGAGAGTGGACACAAAGAATGCAGAATTGAGGGGACACTTGGACATCTGGCACAACTCCCAAGATAAAGAAGAAACTAAGAAACCCAACTCTCCTGAAATCAGCTCTGACTGGTAAAAAGTAATTCCTGAAGGGGGAGATTGTGACCACTGACTAATGGAGCAGCAACTCAAGAAACTCCCCAGCCCAGAAGAAGAGGGAGACTGAGGAATGCACTGAGTGGACTAATTACAGTCAGAAGTGAGACAATCACTAACCAAAAGAAGACAGAATACTAGCTAAGAAGATAACCTTGTCACTTGCAACCAATTAAAGCTAATTTCTTCTTGGTTTAAATTTATGAATAATAGAAGTTACTTTGATAGTGGATGTGTCTGATTTGTGAAATACCACTGAGCTCCCAGACTGGTGAAACACTGAAACAAACAACCAATGTCTCTCTCAAGTGTATCATTATTTACCTGCTGCACCCCAGCAACAAGTCCAATTTCTGTGGACAACATATTGACCAAGTTACAGGGAGAACCATTTCTAATGGCCTGGTCTGTAGCAGCCAAAGGGTCAAGAAATGCTGTTTGCTCTTTAACTCTCAGAAACCGCAGGCAACGATGACCTCTGCAACTCCAGTGCCCATGTCACACTAATCAACCACCAATCAGTTAAAACTGCAGAAAGTGTTACCACATTAAAGTTCCTTCTGCATAAGTATTCAGCTACCACTTTTCTTGCAGGGATTTCCCGCTGTGACTGACAGAGGCCATCACACACACATTGCATCCGTTCTCTGAGACACTGGCCAGAGGCTTCAGCCCTGTGCTTTGCCTTTTGCTAAAAAGCAGTTTCAATCCCTGCTGCTCGACTTTCTTGGAAAAGAACAACAAAAATAACTATTACTTTTTAGATAAAAGTCCATTACCAACTATAAAACATCAACTCACCTTCAAGAAGCTTCCATTGATGGGAAGGGAACACATGGAAAGGGAGAGAAAAGAAGATACAA
>NW_005061113.1:0-1213 GCF_000277835.1 Geospiza fortis
AAGTCCAAGGGCAAGTTGTTTATATCAGTGACTAGACCAGATTATTACACTAAGAAATGGTCAGCACATCCTGTTTTTGCTACTACCAGAAAAAACATTGCATGAAAAGAACTAGACAGACAAGTTGCTTGAGTTCTCAAAAGGTTTTATTTTTAGCCTAATGACAAAAATGTCTGTGTTTGCACAGGAAACAGGAATGATTGATACAAGGGAGTGGAAATAAAATTCTTCATCTAATTTTCAGTGTTACATTAAAGACTAGACTCCTGTTGTGTCAGAGAAGCACTCAGTGACCCTTAGAATGACAATTTTTCCACCAGTCCCCCTCAATCCCCCACTTTTCTGCTCTTGAAAGCTCCAACATACACATCAATTCCTTGTGCAAGCTAAAGCATTTTCAGAACTACTCTTATTTGTGTCAGTGAATAATGATGCTACAGAGAACAGCTGGCATAGCCAGAATAGCTTGTCCTTCCCCCAAGGCATTTCAAGTTGGCCCCGTGGGAATGGAGGCAGAAAGCAGTTAGATATCATGCTGTTCCCCAGTGGAGTCTTTTGCTGTTGCTGTAAATTGCTTTAAGCTCTTGTTGTTACAGTTGTGCAAAAGGTACTTATTTGGGGTTAGGGACATGGTTCAAAACGTAATCAACCTGGACTAAGTCATCAATACCAACTTTCCAAGCACCTCAGTAAGACTTCCACACATATTTGGGTCACCTTCCAGTTATTAATGACAGCTCTAACTTCTAGATTATTTTTGCCCAAATTAAAGTAACATTTGAAAACGTTGTATTAGAAATATGGGTAAAGTCCTGCCTACATTTACATCAACAGTAGTTTTGCTATTAATATAGTACCAGCAAAGCTAGTGTTTCATTGAGTGCAATAGGAATAAAATACCTAATTTCTTTTATTGAAATTAGCATTCTGCTTCAGTTCTGAATTTTCAGAGAATGTTCATTGTTGTTAATTAAGTTACTTATTAGTGTTTCAGAAATGCCCCAAGGTTTCAGTCAGGATCAGTGTCCAGTTCTGCTGTAAGTGAAGTGAAATGAAGTGAAAAGGGCTGTTGCAAAAGAAATACTGGGATTTGCTCTTATATACCTGTTGTGGTTTAACCCAGGAGGCAGCTAAACACTGCAGGGCAGTTCACTCACTGAGTCCAGTGGGATGGGGAAGAGAATCAGAAAAAAAGTAAAACTCATGGGTTGAG
>NW_005061114.1:0-1213 GCF_000277835.1 Geospiza fortis
GGACCTTAAGGATCATCTTGTTCCAACCACGCTGCCTCGGGCAGGGACACAGCATCTCGCTCTTGTGCTGCTTTCAATAAATTCTGAAGGTTTTAAAGGCTGGATTCAGTGCTTATCTTCCAGGAATTTCCCAGTTAATGTATTACGTGCCACAAACCAAGGAGAAATTCACGTAACAGTTGTTTCAATGTGTGCAAAATGTTATAAGCATATAATTTTGTGGGCTGTCCTGTCTCATCTTGCAGACATCCTTTCAAAACTTTACCTGGATCTGCAAAAACTTCAGTTAGGAGGAGGGAAGGAGGTGTCAGCTGTAAATTATCTAGAGGAAATGAAAGGAAGTTTAGGCTATGAAGTAGTTTCACCTAATGCCCAACTGATTTCTAACATAATAATTGAGTTACTAGGAAAGCTACAAAGGAGCAAATAGAAATGCCTTTAGGCTATTTGATAGAGTAAATGGCTTTCAACATTGCGAATTGTCTAGATTCTGTTGTTTGGGTTTTTTAAAATTGGATCATTGTTCTTTAGCACTTTGAATGCCTTGAAGATTGTTCGTCATACACTTTGGTAAAGGTTTCTAGAGAATGTTCTTTAATATGAGTTAAATTTAGGTGCTCTGACGTTAGTGAAGCTACTTCTTGAATGGCTGTTTTTGTTTCCTCTGGGTGACCTATACTAGCTATCTATAACTGTTTTGGCAAATTTGCTGTATTTGCTGAGCTTTACTAGTAAGTATCCTTGTGAACATGAAAACCATACAAGACTGAAACTCTTAATTGATAGGTCGCATTTGAATATTGCTTTTCACTGATGTAAGCACAAATCAGGGCATTAGGCTTCAAATGACAGGCCTGCTGGAAGCAAATTGAAAACTACTTGGATCTGAAATGCATGAGGAAATAAGATTAAGGCCAGTAGAATAGAAAACACAAATAGCTTATAATCAGGCAGATCAAGAAAGCATTTACTCCTTTATTTGAAAATTACTGGACTTTGTTAATTTCTTGTGTGCTTTAATCTCTAAAGAAGCCCTGAAATACTTTTGTTTGGTAATAGATTCCAATCATAACCATATATTGAAATCTCCCTTGTTCTTTAGAGTTATACAGCCTTTTAAAAATAGTTTAAATGCTGCTTCTAAAAAAATAAACACATGGATTGGCAGGGTCAGAGGAGTGTCGCAAAGATGGTCAGAGGGATGGAGCACTTC
>NW_005061115.1:0-1213 GCF_000277835.1 Geospiza fortis
AGACCTTCCCTCTGCTCTTGAAGGGATACACACAACTAATCTAACAGGCAAATAGATAAGGGGACAAGAAAAGCTCTTCCACAATGCAGTGGGCTTTTGAAAGCAGCTATAACTTAAAACTCTGACTGGCAGCAAATAAGGCAACTTAGCTTCAATGACAGCTTCATGGCCAAACTGTTCCAGTGATCACTGATTTTATGGATTAGAGAAAAAAGCAGTGTCCCTTAAAAGGACACTGTCAGAGCAATTTCCGTACATTTTCCTCCTGCAATTTTCTTTCAGCTGCTGGGAAAGTTTAAACCAAAACCTGTTTTCTAAATATATACTACACACAGATGGAGTCTAGGTTTGTGGAATAACACTTAGACAAGTGCTAAGAAAATGAAGTTAGTGTCTATCTTTTTAGTTTGGGATATTTTTTTTAAAGTAGTTTTTACAATAATAACAATACTGTTTATAACATCACATCAATCCTACCTATGGGGGAAAGTGGTGATGATAAAACTTTTTGAGCCACAGATTTGTATTCTGAAACATTAAGTCACTTGCTCCAGCATTTCTGCCCCACAAATTTGTGGATGAGGAAATACTGTTGATTCTACTTTGAATAGACATTCAATCTAGCAGCAGCTCACAGGCAGAGGAAAATATGTGGTGGGATCAAGCAAACCAGTAGAATTGGGAATAATAAAATATTTCTGCAAAAGGAAAAATCCTTTCCGATGTAAACTGAATTGATTTGACACCATGACCAGATAATTATCAGAATTTTCTATTTCCCTGAAATTGAAGAATCTCTAGATACCAGGGAGTTGAAAGGCTTCTGGTAGGCAAAAGTGACCCATTGTGAGAACTAGTGAGAATGCCAAACTTATTCCAAGCTATTGATTTCTGATAATTCTACATGCAATATAAGAGAGAGAAAGAATGACTTGTGTGTGAATAAGAGTGTAAATACCATTTATCATGGTGTCATAAAGATCTGAATTTCATTTCAAAACTCTGGTTCATCCCTAGTGAGGATGTAATGAGAACTACATAAAGTCAATTTAAGTGAAATATCAGACTAGATTTACGAGAGTACTTGGCTGCCTCCAGATGCAAAACAACAGCTTTGTAAACCTGCTGTGTACCTACATCAGTCAGAGACTTAACTCTAGTTAGCCCTAAGTGGAGCTTGTAAACAAAACCATCTAATGCTTGCTTGAAGATG
>NW_005061116.1:0-1212 GCF_000277835.1 Geospiza fortis
CTGGCACTTTCTGGCACTTTCTGGCACAACCCATGATATTGTTCCCATTAGTTCCTCCCTCTCAGCCGTGCCAGTGCATGCCAGTTTGCCATGCGAGACTGCAAACTGGACTGGAGGACCAAATCTACAGAATAACAACCCAAGGAAGAGATAAAATGTCAGCTGGATGGGTTCACTGCTGTGAGTGTGTTCAGCAACATCCTTTGTTGTCAGCAGCCTGAAATTGGTTTTGGGTGTAGCAGTGCAGAAGGACAGCCAGATATTACAGTAACACTGCTCAGCTGCAGAAGGAATGAACCACTGAATGCCACCTTGGGCTTTTTGTTTTTTAGTGACTAGCTGTATTTACATGTGCTATCAAAAAACTGGACTGAATTTGCTGAAGTAATCCCATTTCTCAGCTGACTGGCTTACTGTGTGATCCTGCAGCACCAGAGGAACCAGCTAGAAACATCAACTGCAAACCTAAGGCAAGCTGTTTCTGACTAGGTGCTGAAGAGAGAAGCCCACAGCAGAAGCTTGGTGTACACCAGGGACAATACAGGTATGAACTGAAACACTGTCAAAGGACATGACAAATTCCCTGACCAACAAGCTATGCAGGAGTAACAAGATGCTGAGCCCTTCAAGTGCAGTTATCTTCTACTGCCTTGTATATACTCATGTGGGATGGATATGTGTATTTATTTTAGTATTTGCCGAAAGTATTCACACTATGTCCCAAAAAATGCAAATATGTCCTTCAGTGCTCAGAAAGGCATGTCTTGTGGGAAGATTTAAAAAACCCAAAACTTGTTTTGCCTCTCCAGCCTGCTTTCAGACTGAAATATCCTGCTGTTGAAGAGCAAGCACAGGTAGGGTCTGTATTAATTAGCAATAGCCTTTAAAAAGGTCCTGAGATACCCATTTAGGGAGGAATTTGTAGCTCAGCAATGTGAGTGCTCAGATCTCCCCTCAATGCATGCAACTATCCCTTTGTTGCTGGGTCAGCCTCTGTCCTCCACTCCTGCAGCTCTGCAACAAGGTCGGGGGATGCCCTGAACCCAACCTGCCCCTCTGGGTTAGCCAGGCTGGGGATTGCCCTCATCAAATCATTTGGGTTGTGAGAGACCTTTAAAGACCATCTACTCCAAACTCAAGTGAGCAGGGACATCAACTTGAGCAGGCTGCTCAAAGCCCAGTCCCACCTGACCTTTAATGTTTCCAGGGATG
>NW_005061117.1:0-1212 GCF_000277835.1 Geospiza fortis
TGTTCCCTTTATTTGGTAAGAGTAAAATGTTGTTCTGTTCTACTATCCTTATCGGTTTTTTTATTAAGTTTAGGAGTCTTTTCACTTCTCTGTCTGATTTCTAGATGAGAAAAATATGGGAAAATGCAAAGCTAATTAGTCTATTCCTATTATCACATTCTTTTTCTTTTTGTAATATGGACAAATAGTTCCTTTGAAAGCCTTTCAAGGGTATTATTAGCACCTTCATAGCCTGGTAACTTCTTTGAAGGCTGATTGTAGTTTTGGCCCTTGTCACAGGGAATATATAATTCATTAAAAGTAAGTGCTTCTTTCCCAACACTGACTAGGAAACAAAGGGTTTTCTTCTTTTTCTGATTGGTTAGTTTGCAGATCATAAGTATACTTAAGCAGTTTTTTCTGATGTTAAGAAATAGCTACTGTCAGCAGCTTGTTACATATACATTACTTTGGTAATGCACCCTCTGCCTGTTGCGATAGCAACCTCAGAACCTCAGCAGACAGAGAAATTAATTTTTACAAAAGTAAAGTAATTATAGCTACAATTAACTTCTTAGACTCAGTCTGTAGTGTAAATTTACGCAGTTACTAGGTTACTGGGGTTTTTTAAAAGTAACTATGCAATTTTTTTTGTTTGCTTTGTTTTGTTCCTTTGTAACATGCTTAGCTTAGTACATACCATTTGGGTGAGAGGTCATAACTACAATTTCTCATCAAAATAAGATATTTCTTAGCAGGTGGTAAAAATAAAATCCTAGTGCCATGTAGTTCTGCCCTAAATTGTTTGCACAGTTGCTGCTAACTGTATAACTGACTCCTCAGTAATAATAGTGACTATCGGGTTTTGGACTCCACCTTAAGACAATGGTCAGGATGTTTCCAAGATCTGTATCTTAAATATAATTTTAAAATTTGAAGTTAATAAACTAACAAAACATGTGTTTGGCAATAGTTGGCAACACTTTTTGTGAAAGTCCATGTTTATGACAATTTCCTTGTTTGTTTGAAAGAGTGCACGTGTGTAGCAACTTCTTGTGTATACTGAACCACCAGTTGTGTTACAAAATCTGATTGCAGAATTTGTGCATGCATGTATGTGGTAAAGCTTCTACGGGCTTCTAATTTTATCTAGGTATTGTCTTTTTTTTTAGTTAGACCGTTATCCTAAAATCCCTTATGCATGCCTGTTGTCGGTTGTCACAAGGGTTTTGG
>NW_005061118.1:0-1212 GCF_000277835.1 Geospiza fortis
TTTCATGTTTACTTAGACTCATGCCTAGTTGCCATAAATTTCTCTCAAGGGAGTAAATTATTGGAAGAAATCCCTTCTCAAATACTGTTTTCAGTTAGGTAAAGCGGCAGATAAAAAAAAAAAAAAAGTAAATTCTCATGTAAGGGATCATCCTGGTTTTTTCCAACAGGAAAATTGTTTTGTAACAGGAAAAAAAAACTGGACCAGAACCCCAAGAAAAAGAGGCTACTTTTGACATTTAAAATCAATATTTAAGTGAGGATGTGGCAGGGCATGGCATGCCTCTGGAGGTGGCACAGTAAACTTTGTGCATCTGCTTCTCTCCTCCCAAAGAGAAGCCTTGGGGTTAGACCTTGGTATGTGCTCAGTAAATGTCCTTTTCCATGGCTTGTGGCAGTGAGAAGGAGAAGGGCTCCCAAGCACAACTCAGATCTGGGCAGAGAATTGCCTGAAGTGCTGGGCAGTCTTTAAAATGTGTCCTTGCTGGTGGAAGTTTAGTTTACTGGAACCAGTGAAGTTCTCACTGGATCAGGCTCCATGAGATGTGCTGGAACTGTCATTGCTTATCACTGAAAAATCAACAATTGTATTTAGCAAACAATGTCCCTGTCCAAAGGCTCTACTGCCACCATTTCAGGAACTGTGGGAATTCCAAAACCCTGCTTCTTGCAGCAAGGGATGATCTGTATAATTAGTGAGAATGCTGTTGTGTGCATGAGCAGGTAGGGTTTGTAAAGAGACAAAACTTTTATTAGAGTAAAATACATAGCTGGGAAAAGCACAGTCCTGTTTGGATCAGTAATACATTTCCAGCCTGAAACAGAAATAGCAAGCTTTAATCTGAAGATGGTACTTAAATATTTTAATTCAATAACAGGGGAGAGGAAAGGAACTCACATTTTTCCTTTCTGGTAAAACTATTGTAAAATCTTGGTATGTTTATTTTTGTTTGTGCTAGCTTTAAAAAAGCCCAAACATTTTAAATATATATCTTGTTTAATATTCTATGAAATTCTAACAAAAAGCTGTCCTTGGTCAACAAAGGTCAAGGTCAATAAATTTTAATTCATTATAAGGGAATTCAGCAATGTCCTTCAGTATTTCAGTTAATGGCTGAAATCCATTAGCATTATGTGCCTGGATTCCTCTGTGTCCTCTCAGAATACTTCCTCTGCAGCTTAAATACTGAGCACTGTATGTGAAATTTTCCCT
>NW_005061119.1:0-1212 GCF_000277835.1 Geospiza fortis
TTTTTTAGCATGGCTTTCCACATTCATTCTAGTGAGTAAAGCTGCTAGCCATGACCATATTATTTCAATTATAGGTTCCAATTACTTGTAGCCATTTCTGGTGCAATAAAAGTAAAAAATGAAAAAAATCAAACTCCCTAATAATGTGAGATGGTGATGAAATGGATGGGTGTTGTTGCTAAATCTGTATTTTACAGTCACTTATTTTTCTAGGTGGGGGGAGGGAAGCACAGATTTTAAACTTCAGACATGCAGACTTAGAAAACAAAATCAATTAAGAAACTTGTCCATACAACTTAAAGAAATAACCCATAGTGGTGTGTACTTCATATAAAACTAAACAGAAGTGTTGTATTTTTAGTCCAGAAAAATAAAACATTGAGTAATAAAAGTAAAACTTTATTCACTTAGTACTTTCTACTGCTTTTTACATGTGACTGTAGTTACCCAGCCAAATAATATACTCGCATAGTATGACCAGATGTCTTCTAGAACACTTAAATAAGGAAAAACAAAATATATTTTTCCTTCTTTTGCATTATCTGCCAAGTAAGTGACTCTGGTGATTCCCACTGTAATATATTTGTAAAATGACTATGACTTCCCACTATTATCCATGTGTGAGAGAGGGAATCTGCAGCTCATTCAGATGTGTGTGAGGTGCACAGGTTCAGGAGCTGGATGTTGGAAGAATTGTTGACCTGTCTGATAGCCAGGATTTTGCAGTGTCAATGAATCTGGGTACTGTTTAACATGACAAAAGTGGCTCTATTTGGCTTTAGCTGATTAAAATTCACAAGTTGAGGTTACTTCAAGCTGAAGCTCAACAAAGGCAAAATGATATCTAAGAAACTCTTGATGTTGCAACCATACTTCATGTTGTGTAGTGGAAATTCAGCTATTGTCTGCCAATACGAAATGATACCAGTTTTATCTGTGCTGACCAAATGGATCTTTATCACATTTGGAACTAGTGTGGTGGTTTGTATTGTGATGAAAAACATAGGACAACATAAAAAACCTCCTATGACCTAATTGTCGACTTCCTCAGTTTTATATAATTCTGAATTTATTCATAAGCAGAGTCACAAAAGTCCTTCAAGACCAAACAGAAAATGTAGCTCTACACTGTAAAGTTCAAGAATACTTAATTGGACAGGGAAAAGGAAGAAACGATAACACCATAAATAATGCATAGTACAGTTCTAAAAA
>NW_005061120.1:0-1212 GCF_000277835.1 Geospiza fortis
AAAAAAAAAAGGTCTATCTTATGTCCAATCTAAATCTACACTTGATTTTAGCTGTACTTGTTTATTTGGTAGTGGAATGTCATCTCAGTACAACATATGGAGTATTTAGAACATAAATGCAAGTCTGAACCATTAATCTCATCTCTCACTGGAACTACTACATGAGATTGTTGAACACTTCAAAGTTTGTTTCTGGCTTAACTCATTCTTCCCAAGCCTAAATCTCATGTCTTGAAGACAACTGTCACATAAGTCACAGCTGACTGTGATTTTAGTGTAAATACTGAACATAAAATAGCTCACTTACATTGCCATCTCCCTGAATCTGTTCCTATTCTTAGTAGAATTATCGGATTTGTTCCTGAACTCTATACCTTGGTGACCTCTAAGGGATCTCTAAGTGCAGGGAAACAGGCATTTCTCAGCTCAAAGATCTTATAACTGACTTGCCATAAGGGCAGCCCATTGATTCCAAACTTTGGAAAAGGGGTTTTCTGTTCACTCTTAAGCTGTTTCATCTAGACCACATATTCTTGTGCTGCTTTGCTGTAGCCTTTGAAAGCAGTTCCTTGATTTCAGCTGTTCGCTTGCCTGGTGTAGAACAATGATTACAGGAATATGGGAAATCAGTATGGAATTCAACTTCCATGTTCCTTAGCAGTGTAAGACTGGCATCTTTAAAGAGTAGATTGTCCCCAAAAGTCTCTGTAGAGGAGATTTTGAGAACTGACTCAGGCCAGATGTTAATTAACAGAAAACTAAAAATAAGCATAATGAATCCCAATAGCAATATCTAATTCAAATCAGGTCATTTTTTTACTGATTATTACAGCTACATATAGCAAAAAAAATTGTCCTGTGTTTACTCCTGAGAAGAAATACGATTTGCTCTTCTTTGTATTGCAGTGTTCAGTAACAATAACACAATGGTGTTCCTGTTTAGCCAGTGGCTTATAAGGATGCATTTTGTATTTAGTAATTTAAAAAAAGAAAGCAGTATTTATTTTTTTAAATTGGAGAACTCCACTGTTAAACATCTCTCCAGCTAATGTTTAATGACTACCTTGCTTTATCTTGTACCAGTCTTGACAATAATTAACCCAAAACAACTGCAGTCTTTTAATATAGAAACACGTTTACTTTGACAGTTTGAATTTGCCTGTTAAATAAAGGCTAAAGAGTTAAAATCATTACACTCCTAAGTGAAAAAAA
>NW_005061121.1:0-1211 GCF_000277835.1 Geospiza fortis
AGACAGAGCTGGACTTCCCAGATAGGATTCAATGGTTTCTGTACTTCACCCGGTATCATCTTGATGAGAAACTGTTCCTGCCCTGTTTTCCCTCAAAGGAAAGCATCCTGGCTCTGGGGAGCTAATTCCCTTCCACAGCTCAGGGCTGTGCAGAGTCTCAGCAATTATGCACAGCTGTATGAGCCTTTTCAAAGGGTTGATGCTTTCAAGAAAGTAAAGAGGCAATTGGGCCATATTGACCAGAATCCAGGACATTAAAACCCTGAAGAGTTTGTCCTGATTGGCTTTTTATTTTTGTGTTTTATTGCAAGGTAACTAAATGAATGAAATACAGCCAAACATGTTGTGATCACAAAAGAAATTCATTTAAACACAAAATTTCTACCTTGTATTTATCTGTCTCCTCCCTTTTGATTCTGCCCCTAACCCTTCTTCATTAAAATATTTATGTATGATAATGATTTCCTGAAATACAGAATGAAATCAAACCATATTGTAATAAAACTAAATTAAGCAGAAGATAAATAAATCAAGTATCATTTTTTACAGCTTTCCCAGAAAGAAAACAATTAGCACATTAGCAGTAAATGCAATAATAAAATTAGCCAATTAGGATATTTAAGTGATTATGACAATGAATTAAAAGAGTAACTGCCATACATATGGATAAGCTCTGCTGAGATAGAGAAGAATCTGCACTGTCCTCTTCTGTGTCAAATGGAGTGCTTATGCAACACAGTGGATTTATTGCCATAACAAAACCTGCTCTGATGTTGCCCCTGTTCTCTAGTGTCTGAAGAAGACACCTTAAAAGCAAATGAGAAGATAGTTGTGCTTATGTTAATTGTTGTTGTAACACCATTTGCAGCATCCTTTCACACCAAAATTGACTACAGAATTGTAATTAGTTCTTTAGGAATACTACCAATTCTTAAAAAAAGAATAAAATCTAAAAGGTTTACATATTAATAGCATTTCAGTGTTTCTCTCCCAGATGGTGACACAGCTGACTGCCATTCCCTCTTATAACACAGCACTGTTTATCCTCTGAACGTCCCCAGTACAAAACTGCTTCAATCTTTTGTTGCTGCTGTAAAACTTGATCTACTGTCCAACAACATGGAAGTGTCAACTTTTGGATCTATGGTAGAAAAAGCAGATAGGATAATCCAGCCTCTACATCAGCAACAATGCAGTTCATGGCTCAGAGA
>NW_005061122.1:0-1211 GCF_000277835.1 Geospiza fortis
AAACATTTACTGTGAGGGTGACTAAGCAGCCCAGATAGGTTGTAAAGTCTCTATCCTTGGAGATACTCAAAAAACCATCTGGACACAGACCTGAGCAACCAGCTTTAGGTGACTCTGCCTGACCAAAGGGGCTGGACACTATAAACACCCAGAGGTCCCATCTAAACTCAGCCATTCCCAAAAAAATGAGAGCCTGCACAGACAATCTTTCAATATCAGCTTTCTGAAAGCTACAAAAAGCACAGCAAGATAATGGTCTTTGTACAGTGTTCTGTCCCATCCCTTCTGCCAGCTCAGTTCAGGCTCACTCAATAGGCTACATACCAAGAAGCAGTACTGGATCATCTTCACTGTACGTTAAACTCACAAAGTCAAACCCATGAGAATAAAAAAAAAGGAAAGCTTGTAGAGCATCAGAAAAATATTTGACATTTCAGCCTACATACAGTAAGCTCCACTATTTTTATAAAAGATCAGAATTCTCTTAATAGGCTTCCTCTCCATGCTAGGAGAAGCAATCCTGGTTAAGGATGCAGAGAATGATGCTGCAATTACACTGAAGTGCCTCAGTTTCAGTGACATCTCAGTACTTCCAGTAGGAAAGGAAGATTAGATAGCAAGGCATAGATCTTAAGCTATTGGCTCTTCAAAACAGGCTCTCTGGAATATTTTGTTCTTCTGCAGATCAAAATATATACTTTTCTAACCACTTAGCTCTTTTACATTTATAGTTCCTGACACTCAGTAGGATCACCAAGTTCATGAAGCATTGTGTAGGGCATGCATCTAATACAGAGATTAGAGAAAATGGACTCAAAAGAGCATTTGACCAAGGTTAAACAAGTGATGAGAATCCTTTTGTCATGCAGTACCCAAAATTCCTCTCTCATACTCTGAGATTGATGGCAGATAAATTGAAAACATGTAAATACAATACAGTTTCTGTACAGTGTGTAACTATAGCCTCATTTTCAGAGGTCAAAGCTGAGGGATCACTGAGGTTCTTTCTGTATCAAGGATTCTATTTATTTCAGTTGCACGGCTAAGTAATGTCTCAGATCACTTAGAAAAAGCTAGTTTTAGGCTTTAGAATTTTTCCTCAGGTTCACTTATGCTGAATTTGCCACTTAGTTTCCCACTTAACAGCAGTGATATTTCACATAAATTATTTGCAATGTATCCTCAGTCCCTCCAGCTCAGCCATTTTTTTT
>NW_005061123.1:0-1211 GCF_000277835.1 Geospiza fortis
AAAAAATCATATTTAGGGAATTCAACACAAATCCAGCCCAGGTTTTCATTTAAACAAACAAAGAACACAGCATTGAGAAGAAGGAAAATGACCAACAGTGTTCTGTTTAGCAAAATGGATGATAAAAGGGGCACAATGAGAAAGCTCCACTCCATGAAAACTGAAATAAAGAGCTGAGGTTAGATGAATGTCTGTCAGTTTAATCTCCGGCAAAACTAACAGCACAATAAGACCCTTCTACAAAAGAAAGGCTCAGGGGTGTCCCAGCACAGGGTTTCAGGTCAGCACTTGAAATATTTTGACAGAGCTCTGCAGGAAACACTATACCCTGCTTCAGCCAGGGATTTGCATCTCCTACTCACACCAACTGTACTATTTTTTAAAAAATACATACCAACACTAGCATTCCTCTAAAGATCTATATCTCCCTCTGCTGAACAGATAAAGAGAACAGCAGCCTTGATGGGAACTGCCAACTGGGTTTTTAACCTTTGTATTCCACAGATTCCCTATAGCTCAAAGTTACAGATGACATTTGCCAGGTTATGGATAATGGTCTTTACACACTGGGGACATTTTGTTACTGACTTGTCTAAAGCTTTTGATACAGCAGCCCATAAAACCTTCACCCTAAATAACTTGTCTTACATGAAGGAGAGAAGGAGGAGACATAAAACATTAGATATTAATCAGTTGAGAAAAGGGCTCTGATGGGAGAGGGAAGTAAAACAGATTTCTCTAGAGTTATTTTGAAACTTCGACCTTTATGGTTTTAAAGGGCTATAGCAATTTCTCACAGGAGTAAGGGATATATGGTTTTTGTGCAATTCAAGGGTTGTTGTCTATCAGACCGTCGGAGAAACAAAATATTCAGTACACACAAGCAAGGTTTACTAATGCTACAAAACTAATGAAGAAACAGCAGTAATAACCTGCAGTTTTGGAAAGAACTCATTCTTTACATCTGAAAGAGCAGAAAACAATGATGCACTGTTCAGATGCAACATTCAGTTATGCTCCTAACACAGCTTTTCTCACAGACTATGTAAATGAATAACTCTACATGCACTAGTGCCTGTAAGCTGAGTCCAAAATAAATTTTATTACACCTATAACATGTGAAGAACAGTCATTTTATGGTAAAAGGTGCTTCAATCCCTGCTGTTTAAATGGACTAGACCTTGGAAGAGATGAAACTTCTTACATGAGCA
>NW_005061124.1:0-1211 GCF_000277835.1 Geospiza fortis
AAAAAAAAATCCCATGAGGAAACTACAAGCACTGGAGTTACCATAGAATGCAAGGTTCTGATGGAGAGTTGAACTCCTCCACAATTTGGGGACATTTGGATCTAAACTCAATCTCCTCTCCCCTCAAATCTTATACACTACCTCTTATCCCTCAATTTTATTGGATTTAGTGACTGTAATAGCCTTTGCCCATCTGAAATTTCTCCAGTGCAGGGGGAGCTTTCAATTTTATTTGCCAGAGCCCAGGCTTTAATTCACATCCATCCTGATGACCTGGTTTGTTTGAACTGGGGGGGTTTGTTTGTGTTTTGTGTGTGTTTGTTTGTATGTTTAACCTGCACCCAAGTGCCCTGTGTTCACCTCCAAGGGTGCACTGTGATTCACAAAAGGTAGATGTGCCAGACAAAGGAATTTTTGCCCTGGAGCATGTCAGCCTCTGCTGAGGCGTGAGCAGTGGCACAGAACAATTGCAGCATGGCCAACAGGCATTGCATCTGGAGTGCTTCGTGGAGCAGATGTGGTTTTCAGGTTGGTTTGTTAGTTTGTTTGTTTGGATGAGGCTTTCTGTTTTTAATAGAGGAGGGGGAGAAGGAAGTTGAGACACTGGCTTTCACTTTATGCTTAAACTCTCTGGAATCAGAGGTTGTACGGGAGATAGCGGGAGGTGGAGAATACAAAATAAAATATTAAAGACCAGAAGACACAAATAGATTAGTATGAAAGAAGAAATATAGGATCAAATCTTTGGCTGCCTGTTTTTCTGTATAAATAGCTGTGTTTTGGGTATTGTGTACAAGAGTTAGGCACATCATGTCTAAGAAGTGATGGATGACAAAAGAAATATTGTCCCTCCTCAGCCAGAATGAGAGCAGGGGTGAACAGTGGCAGAACAAAGCCAATAAATGTATGGGGGAGAGAGAAGAGAGTGGTGGAAATGTTTTGAGTCAGTAGGTGCATTAGAGACATTAATCTAAAACCATCTGATGGTGAGTGAGCTTGGTTTCAGCTTGTTCTGACATCAGTATAGACTGAAGAGTGAGAAGATGGTGGTGTTACTCTCTTAGATGTTAAATAAATCTGTTGCTAAATCTCAGATGTCTTATGTCAACTTTTTAAGCAGGTTCAGTTAGATTATTTGGTTTCATCTTTTGTTTAGGTTGTGTTGTTTCATGTGATAGATCTTATTGAGGCATGGCCACGAGCACCTGAGT
>NW_005061125.1:0-1210 GCF_000277835.1 Geospiza fortis
GGTTCTTGTGGTGACCTCTTAATCCCTCAGCTAAGAAGTTGAGATTTCCTCAGAATTACCTTTGAGGCCCTGCATGTCCCTCTGTGCAAACAGAGTCCTCAGTGGAGCCACTGGTGACAGCACAGAACAGACACACACTTTGTGCTTATCCATTCAATTTATCCTTTGGGAATCAAACACACCTAAAGCCAAAAGTCTCAGGCCAAACCAGACTCAGATGTCCCCTCAAGTGAACAGCTTTACCTGGCTACTACTTCTAGACTTGGTTTAGTTACTTCTGAGTGAATGAATTCTCATTTAGGAAATTGAGGTTTTTTTAAGACACAACCCATCAACCTCAAGCACTAACAAGAGCCTACTTGACTGCTGACATTCAACCTAACCTTGCAACGAAATGTATCAAAATCAACCCTGATTCACACTGGATACTTTATATATACTAATTACACCTTCCTAGGTTTGGATTTTTAGGCAACCCAAATCAGTATTATCACCATGAAGACTTAGAATGCTGTCCTCCATCCATATAAACTGTCAACTGGTCATCAAACAGTCCCACATTTACATCTGGGGCCAAGGCAGACACAATCCCAGGCTTCCACAGCAGATATTAAGCTCTGTGCCATGAGTCATGGGTGATGCTTCTGATTCCCTCTGCTGCAGAGGAGTGGGGGAAGGACAGCTCTCTGTGGGAAAGAACTCTCCATCTAGACAACATTTGGCACAGAAGTCTGCAAAGCTCTGCTCATTTACAGTATTATTCTTGAAACACTAACCTGTAAGTGTTCTGCGTTTACTGAAGAAAAAGGCTGGATGGATTAATTCAAACAATCAGATCAATGCAGCAAAATATAATTGCTGACATGTAAATTGCAGGGACTTCTTTTTAGGGTAAGTTTTCTGTAACTTAAAAGAATGTGCAGTTGTATTTACTGAAAGTTGAAATGTGTAAGGAAATGAAAAATCAGAAAGATCAACTGGAAATGTCATTAGTATTGTGAGGGAACAAGAAATAAATAAAAGCCCAGAGATCAGAAAGTAAATTGGAGCACTGTGTAAGGCTTGACACACAGGCTCCGTGGAGTGCTGCAGAGATGGGGTGAGCCCAAAATGAAAGGATGTCACCATAGGGCATGGAACAACTCAACACAGACTCGCTGCTCTTCCCAAGGTAAAAAAAGGATTTTTTATTTTCTGATTCCAACATTTA
>NW_005061126.1:0-1210 GCF_000277835.1 Geospiza fortis
TTTTTTTTTTTGTAAGCATTCGTTTACTCTCACCACATGAAAAGGTTGATTAGGAAAAAGCATTATGATAGTAGTAAGTTTTAGGCCCACTTTTTAATTGTTTTCTTTCATTCTCTGGACTGCACTATTCTGACCTCACTGTAGTCAGTCTTATATAGTGTCATATAATATATAACCACTCTGATAATTTTTTCCACTTAATCACAGCAAGCAGTCTTACCCTGAAGTGTAGTTAAGACAAGCATATATTTGAAATAGCTTAGTTGGAACGTCAGTGCCTGCTGGAGGTCAGTCCCACTAGATTAACAAAGAATTGCTTGTCTGATCTCTTTGTTTTCATATTTTGTGTGTGTCATTTGGTTTTAGCAGAGATTTGTGCTAAAATCTCAAAACAGTGCTGTTGTTTTGTCACGGTTACTGAATGTTCAGAAGTATTTCTGTGCTCTAAGTGTGCTCTGTGTTTTTCAGAATTGTATTTGCGGATTTTTTTATCATGAACCTCATTCTCTGGGGAGAAGGCTCTTCAGCAGCTATTCCATTTGGTACCTTGGTTGCTATTTTGGCACTCTGGTTTTGCATATCTGTACCACTGACCTTTATTGGTGCCTATTTTGGGTTTAAGAAAAACGTAAGTGTTCTCAAGAATTTGTTTTTTTAAGTGCATGCATACATAAACACACACAAATATTTTTCTCTGTACTGAGGTAGCACCTAAGCTAGTTGCACTGTTGGCTCCATTTCAGTTCAGTTACTTTAGAACTGCCTTAGAGAACCAGTCTTGTTATTCCAAGGCTGTGACACATGATTGGTGGCAGTGATACTTCTCTGCAGCGATTTGGGTTGTCATTGTTTTGTGATTTGAGCATTTTAATTTTAATTAGCATCTTTTTCATGAACTAAAACCAGTACTTGACCCAGCAAGCATGAGGGAAAGCAAATTATGCATTTCTGGGTTTCATCATTTCATCATGTATTTCTTGTTCCTGTCTGCCCTCTACACTGAGGATGTTTCCTGATCAAATTGCTGGAGTTCTGTGAAATCTGTTTGCATAAGTGTTCTGTAAATGGTTATCTCTGCTTGGCAGACATTAATTGTGATTTACTCCTAAACCGATCAATTTTCCATATTTTTATGAGGACTCTTTATGACCAAACATTTAGTAATTTGGTGACCAAATCATTAAATAATGAGATTGGTTCTTTTTTTTTT
>NW_005061127.1:0-1210 GCF_000277835.1 Geospiza fortis
AAAAAAGGGAACTTTTGTTAGGGAAGTTTCATTCTCTATCTACAATATAAACCAAACTCAATCTAGATTATATTTACAAGAAGACATTAAAGTATTTGTAGTGTTTTGAAAGGAGAGTTGCAAACTTTGATTTGCACAGGAAATCATGAAGGTGTGGGGAGAAGGAAGAAAAAGTAACCTGCCCAATTAGTGTGATTTTGGAGCCAAAATCTGTTGCCTTTCACTGAGCAGGGTTTTCTTTCTGGTATAGTAAATTTTGTCCAATTTAAAACTTAAAGAACAGGCATTCAGAACCAATGTGCCCTCACTGAAGAGAAAACATGATGCACATCAAAAGGGGTCAAGACATCAAGGAGGAATGTACTTGTCTAATACTCAAGCACAAGACTGCACTCAGGTGCACAGCCTCTTTGCCTGTGGTTGGCAGAAGTCACATTTGGATACTTTGGTTGCCTTTATAGTGGGAATTTGTGGGGATTTGTGTGCCCCAGGGTGACCTCAGTGACAACTCAGGCAGGCAGGCAGGCATGAGTTTCCAAGCCACATATCAGAGCTTGGTGTGCTTTTCCTACTTAATTTGATACTTATCCTCAATGTGGACTTCATAAAGTCTGTACTGCCTCCTGCATGCTTCATAAAGTCCAAATCAGGGCCACACTCCAGAACAATGGAGTGCACTTTATAAAGTGCAAATTGGCTATGCAAACTTTATTAAGTATACAAACCTACTATTAATGTCTAATTACTACCAAAAAATTCATCATGCTACTCGAAAACATTGTTTTTCATCATGTCCAGCAGCTTAAAATCATTTTTGCTTTCCAATTTCAGCATTTTAATGCTTCATGAGCCAAATAAAACTAGGAAAATGTCAATGAGGTGAGAATACCTCTGTTGTTTGACTCCCTTGGTGAAAGTATTCAAACACATGGCTTGGTTTGCCTCAAACTGTGCAGAGAATTCACATCATCGTGTTGGGACTAAATCACATAGAATTTGAGGCACATAGATTTTGATAAGTTGAATCAGGGGCTGAGATTTTTTTTCAAAACATGCAATTCTGTAGTGAGGAGGTTAATGCCTGCTTAAAGATTAACACCTGGCACTGGATTCCCAAGAGAATGTAAAAAAAATTAAATCTTCCACTCTTAGCACCTTGAAGACCCATTTTTGTTGTCCATTGATACTTCTAAATCTTTCCTACAGATAT
>NW_005061128.1:0-1210 GCF_000277835.1 Geospiza fortis
AACCCCAGCTGAGTATGTGTGAAGGACAAACTGTGATTAATGGCCAAAGTCAAAGCTGACAACAGCTATTACAGCGTGGATTACACAGCAACCTAACATAATATTGCCAGACATCACCCTCAATCAAGCCTCTCTCCTGAACAAAGTGATCAACACTAATCCCATTGCCATGCTATTATATCAGTAGACTCATAAGCTTTCCGTTCCCCCATACCATTTAAAGGTCCAAAGATGATGGCTCCTGGCCACTTAGAACACCTAAAGTTCAGACTTGACTGAACATTGCTAAAGGTTCTAAAGATTCATTCTCCTAGAAGAATCTTAGCTAACAATATATCCCTCAACACCTACAGCTGAGAAACCATGCGTATATCAGCAATGAGCTAGCACATCCTTGCTTATCAATGTGACAACTGCATTATAAACACTATTTTTTATATCACATATGCTTAAGCAAGCAAAATTATTACAGACCACAGCCACATCACTCAATTGGCTAAATCTAAAGGAGAATTAATGCAAACAGGCTTTGGCAAAGAGATTTTATTCTGAACTGCCAAATGGAAGTTTTATTATTTTGTCTGGTCATATGCCAAAACATGACACAAAATATACGTAAAACACATGGAAAATGTTCTGCAGCTAATATTGCTTAATGAGAGCTTGAATCAAGTGTACCCAGTTTCAAAATGCAAAACATCTATAGCTCCCAGACTTGTTTTGCTGATTTTTTTCTCCTTTGATTTGTTTTTAACCATAAGATTACCATTTAAATTATATTTAAGCCCATTACAGAAGCAGCATTTACTAAGATCAAAACATTTTCCTTGTTTTTCTTCAATTGTCTAGGCTGAAATTAGGTGTAAATAGACTTAGAACCTGGAATTCTTTAATTTTTATTCCAACTTTTCAGATTTGTTTTGGATTTTGAAATCACCCAGTAAAAATAAGAAAATTTAATTTAGAATGATTTTTGTGTTGTTTTTTAGAAAGGAAAGCAGGCACCAAACCGTTGATAAGTGTCATACATTTATGCTCATATCTTTACAAAACCAATTGCAAGACACCAGTTGGCCTGCATATAAAGATCAACTTAGAGTAATTTAACTTTATTAGGTTATACAATAAATTTTCCAACATACTTTAGCTAATCCATTTAAGGAAATATCTACTGCCATAAATATGATACATCATACTCTAAAATTAGATG
>NW_005061129.1:0-1210 GCF_000277835.1 Geospiza fortis
GCAGCTCTCTTTGATCTGCAGTTATGCATCACCTTCTATCTCAAGATCTGAGATGGCTTTTCAAATGCTAATGAATTCTACCCATTCTACCCTAGGGAAACTGAGGTGATGAGAAATTGCAAGAGATACTTAGGTTCACAAATACAACCTACAACCAAGTTGAATACAGCCCAGTGAGATCAGTTATTCCCATACCATGCAGGTACTACAGGTATCTGTTGCATAGTCTGCTCTTAAAACATCCCTTGCCATCAAAATGCGTCCCCAGTGAAGAGAGATGTCTGGTGCTGATGTGGGGGGAATTTTGTTCTTTGTGATGCGTTCCCTGGGATATGGAGCTCATAATTACTGAAGAGAGGGGGTTGGTAATCTTTTCAAGAGTGATGAGCCAGATCATAGTTTTCATTCTCAAATTAGTGCTTCAGTGTGACAGCTGAAACCCAGCAAGATCTGGGAGAAGATGGTGCTCACAGAGGCAAGATGAGACCAGTAGGCTGTGTGAGGTAAGAGAGAAGGTTTTCAAAGACCTAAAAATTCAGGAGTGCTGGAAATACGTGCTTAACGCTGACACTGGTTTGGAATTTCCTTAAATCTCCAGGCAAAGATCTGCTGAAGAACTTGCTCACAACACCATACTTAAAGTGTGGTGTCCACAATATAAATATCCAGCTCTAGTGTGAATAGTTTGAAAAATAGCCTCCAACTGTGGAAGTGCTGGATGCACTTTCAGTTAAACAAAACCCTGGTAATAAAAATGCATCGATCATGCTTCATCACAATAGTTTCAGGAAAAAATAAAGACTATGCTTTGTATTTTAAATATTCTGAAAGAAAAAATATTGACTTTTCAGTCTTTTGCTCTTTCAATTTTAGTGTTGTCCTTTAGATGTGTGATATCTAAGGAGTACTTACACTGTAAAATAGGTGATGAATGAATATGGAATGTTTGGTTTATGTAGATTTCTATGTGGGAGAAAACCATTTTAATTTACACACTCACTTGGTTGAATCATTGGTGTTATTTGCTTTCATATACATGAGAAGGAATTGGGCAGTTCTTTTATTACTAACTTTATGTTGAAGCAGCAAAATCAAATTCATGTAAATTACTTTCACATAGTTATCTGGCTTAACTTCAATGGGGGTTAAAACTTAAATTTCTCAGCCTACATTCTCAGTGTTTGTTCTTGTGTTTTTTCATTAAAAAAAA
>NW_005061130.1:0-1210 GCF_000277835.1 Geospiza fortis
TTTTTTTTTAAGTATCTCAGAAATAATAATTCTCAACACTTTTGTAAGTTCTGTTTAGTATTTCATAAGTGGGAAAATGACTTTCAATGAGACCAAAGAAAGAAGCTTGCAGTGCTGTGCCGACTTGTCCTTAGTCAAATAGCAGATCTTCTACTGATAAGATTCAGGACCAAAATGTAAAACAATACTATTAAAAAAAATAAATAAGGAGAGTGTCATAACAATACAGACAAATGATTCTGGTCAAAATATCATGCTGGAACTGTAGATATAAGTTAGAATTTGAGACTATGTTAGAATTTCTAGGTGTCCTTCTAGTTGCCCTTCAACTCCTTAACCAGAAGATTATTGTGCCTTTGCTCCCTATTTCATTCTTCTGATATCTCTGATTTCCCATAACAAAGAAGCAAGGATGATGAAATTTTGCTATGAATTTTTAACTAATTTCTAGAGTGCAACAAAGCCTATGTGCAAGTGGAGCAGGAGTCCTATGAAAAATTGGTCATGGTAATGATGTTAAAGGATGTCACTACACATAGCAGTTAATTCGCAAAATGAAATAAAGTTGTGGATAACATAATTTATTTCACTGCCTCAGTTCTGAACAGGTAACTTTGAAACACTAACATTCCTTTAGCATAATTTTATGCTTGTGCAATGTTTTGCATTGAGGTGCAACTGTGTAAGAAGCACTTGGCATACCAGTTCAGATTTCTTCTGCTACGATGTGATTACTTATGAATAAACGATGTGGGCCAAAGGTTCTAAATAAAGTATATAAAATACAGATATACAAATTTATATTTTAAAAACCTCCCAAATAACACTAGAGCAAAATGAAGGAAACCAAGTTATCACGTTGAGATATTGTCTGAACACACAATGCAGCAGGCAGCGAATGATGCAAAAGTTACTGGAGCAGGGGTATCCCAACTAGATTTCTGATGTAATGATGGTGTGCATTTCATGTTTGAACTCTGAAAAGTACAGTTGGTCACATAGCCCAAAGTATTGTCTTCTGTGAATATTCTGAGTCTATGTACCAAGACATAACAGTTGCTTATTTTCTTTTGCAAATTGGTTGCAGCACTCAGAAACATCCATTTACTGCTTAGAAAAACATTTTCAGATTTGTGAGGCATATGGACGTTGCTAAAATATTAGAGATTTTTTCAGGCTTTTTAAAGCTTTATTTCTATTTATGTGGCTT
>NW_005061131.1:0-1210 GCF_000277835.1 Geospiza fortis
ATCTTCTGGGGGGTGTTTAACAATATCAGCCTTTGGATCTGCCTGTTTTCATCCCTCTAAATTTAGGATGGGCTGCAGTGGCAAAGCTCCCATTTCTATGCAAATCCATACAAATGATTGATTACTTGTAGAAACAGAATAACCACAATGGCAGAAACAGTATTTCTTAGTTTATGTGGGGAAGTTAATTACTTGCTGTGGCACAGAAAAGGAAAATCAGGAGAACATCTTCCCTGACTCCAACCCCAACCATTAAGCCTGGCGGTAGAGAGACAGGACATGGCACTGCTGTGCCAAAATCTGCATCTCCTGAGGAAACAGGAGGAGCAGGGAATGGAAGGGGCAGGGCAGGATGGGTGGATGGTCTTGAGGACACATATATGGGGAGACCAAAGCACTGCAAGGACAGGCATGCCTTGGTCTGATGGACAGAAGACCCTGAATTTAACGGTGTCCATGGCATTCCCAGGGTGCTTTCAGATGGTTCAGAAAGAGTCTGGCTGGTGACAGAAAGAAAATGAGCAGTGCTGGTTTTGCATGGCAACAGCTGCATTTAATGAAATCACCCAGTGACAAAAGGAAGGTCCTTTCCTTTGCTCATAACCCTTGGTGTCACCACAGAAGGCTTAACCACATTGCATGTGGGCCTTTGCACTCTGCAGGGTGATGTTGTGCTGATGTGCTGGGACAGCACAGCTGTTCTGTGAGGTAACAGCTGGGAATGATGAAAGGCTGTGGAAAAATGATGGTGCATACACGTGGTTCTGCATCCCTCCTGCCCAAACCTCCCAAATGCTTTGTTACCCTTCTCTGCAGTCTGTTTTTATTCATTCCTGGATGAAATTCTTGCTCACCCTCTGGTCTCAGTGGCATCACAGCATCTGAATGGCTCACAACCTGCTGTCCTCCCACCTTCCCCTGGCACAGGGAAGTGCACTGGGCACACTGAGGCACAGAAGCAGTGGGGACTCCTGAGGGGATGCAGGTTATTCAAACTAAACCCAGCAGGAAACTGGATTTGACTTGCAGCAACAGGAAGGTTTGAGGCTGCAAACTGCCTTCTCAAGTGTGATGGGAATTGGTTCACCTTACTGGCAGAGGGAAGGAACTGTGGGATAGGCTGGCAAAGTGAGGGACAATGACACCCAAAAACTCCCCATTTCTGAGTGTTCCCACGGTCTTCACCTACTATTCCCTGCCTTGTTCTTCC
>NW_005061132.1:0-1210 GCF_000277835.1 Geospiza fortis
GTTAAGGAATCACTGTGGAGCACGTGGAAGTGTGGCCATAAGATATAAAAGCAAATGTTTCTAGTTTGCTTTTTTATGGTAGACATTGTCTGCTGCGCCTGTCATGGAGCAAAAATAGCAGAGGGATATGGCCCCTGGTCACAGGGAAGCACACCAGTAAATCTGGTCTGTGACACCATCCCAGGGGGAAATTTGTTACATGCAGGGAAAAAAAAAATCTCTGGATCTTCCAGGATTTGGGGCATAAAAAGCTCTGCTGCAAAACAACCATACTGACCAGATTAATAGTGGAGAAAAATGGTACACAGAAAACAAATATTTTATGGTTTAACACTACTTCTAACCACTGGTAGGTTAATCACTTCACAACTTTTTCATGTCTTGGACCTCACACTCACTTTAAGGTGCCCCTTTCATCATGGGCCCCAAAAGCTCTCCCTTTTATCCTCCTGAGGTACAACCCAGGAGGGGTGGGGAAGGACCCACCAGCCCCAGACTGAGTAGCACTCTCTCCTGAACTTCATTTGCTCACATGCCTTGATGAATCCAGGCTCTGACCAGGAGAGAGCACACATCTCAGAAACCTGAAATGGGCAGCAGATGCAGAACCTGGCATTAGGGAAGGCCTGATGAAAGCAAGGAGAAGCAGCTCACACTGGATGTGGCACAGATGGGGGAGTCTGAAAAGAGCTCTCTGGGGAGGAAAAGAGTTGATCAAAGATACGCTCAGGATGAATGTCAGCGGGATGGGATGGCATTTGTCGAGATTAGAGGAAAAGAGGTTCCCACACATGGATTTGGTGGTGCAGATGGGTTGGAAAGGGCATGCTGCAGAGGCAGTGTGTGTAAGGCAAGGAGCCAGAACTGAACACAAATGCCAGAAATTATCAGACTCCCCACTAGTTAACATATTTTAACCCAACTGTTATTTTCCCCTTCAAAAGAAGGCTCTTGTTCAGTCATGAATTATCAATCAGTGTCACAGAGATCTGCAGTAAGATTGCACCACTGTAGAAGTCTTGTCTGCATATCTACACATTTGCTGAAGGTCATTGCTTTGCCTCAAGTCCCCCTGGGTTTTTTTACTCACTTAATTATCACTGGGAGAAGAATCAGCCCCAGAACTGTCTAGTCCAGCTTTTTCCAAGTACACAACACAAGTGATACTATTTTGGCAACTTATCTGTGATATTTTTTAGCTGTTTTTTTT
>NW_005061133.1:0-1209 GCF_000277835.1 Geospiza fortis
TGTGTTCAGCACAAATCCAAAACACACTCCCATACTAGCTAATGTGAAGAAAGTCAACTCTATCCCAGGGAATATCCCAGCACTTCCGTTGCAAAGTTCAGGGCTCCACTTCCCTCTTTTTGGCTGGACCCAATGGAAAGAAGTTTGGATGATCTAATTACCAGTGTCAGCCAGAAAGAACTGAACTAATTGCCTCCCTCTAGAACGTTGGTCCCTGCTGCTGTGGGTTCTTCACCCACGGCATGGAATAAAATATAATCACTGATCCTGCCCCAAACCAGGAAATTGGAGGCATGATTAGTTCCTGGTCTCTCTACCCATTCTGGCCTTGTACCCAGAACAAGCTAATTTTGGGGAAAAGTAGGCCAAATTAAACCATTTGCATCCATCCATCTATCTAGAACTGATAGATCCCACGTCCAGGTTGCACTAAAGAGGAATGCTGCCACTTCTGGAGGCCAGGAAATGGCTTCAAGCCAATCTGATGTGCCACAGGGAAAAACACACTATTGCTTCTATTCTTTATGGTAGGAGGGCAAGTGGCTTCCTTTTGGAGATGGGCAAAGTGATAACCATGATTATTTGCATTGGAATAACACTTAGAGACTATATCCCTACTGTTCTAAATTATATAGCTAACTATCTATTCAGCCAAGGTAAAGGATTTTCAGACTAAGTATAGAAACATGAAGTTTCAGGAATGAGAGGTTTCACATGAGCTGGCACAATTTTGGTGATCCTTTGAATTGAGGTCAAAAATAGTCACAAAGTGTAGAAAAAGGAACAAGCATGAATGTGGAATTGAAAACATAAGGAGAGGAAAAGCTAAATTAGGCCATTAACTTATAAAAGAGGTATTAAGTGGAAAAGGAATTTGGTTGGCAGGATTTTAGGTTATATAATGGAAAGATACCAAAACAAGGCAGTCTCCTATACATTCTCAGGCAGGCTAACATACCTAAGCAAATTCATCCCATAATTGGCTTCAGTTAAGTGCTCTATTCAGAAGACTTTGGGGTAATTCAGAGTGCCAGGATGCCTGGCAAGTGAAAAGCTTCTGGGAATTAAGCAAAAGAGTATCAGAAACACCCAAAATGAAACCACTGGAGAGCAACAAAGAATGTGATGAAACCTCACCTGGTTTTTGAAGTTTGTTTGTCAACAAGACACAACGGGACTCCAATTGAAAATTGGAAATTAAAAAAAAAA
>NW_005061134.1:0-1209 GCF_000277835.1 Geospiza fortis
TTTTTTTTTTTAAATTGTGGTAAGGAACAAATACAATGCTCATATTTTTTTGGGTAACTTTACCTGCTGTGTATTTTGTAGCAGTGAAATTGTGGGCATTAAGCAGAGGATTGTTCTCTTCAATGAGGATTTCCAAAAATGCCCTGGACTAAGACAAAATGCACTGCTGACTGTGCCTAAAGAGCTACAGACAGTGAGATCCAGCATGAGCTAAGCTGAAAGAATAAATGACTCTGCTGAAAACAGTCAGAGGAACACTTCAGCAGTATAGATTTTATTGCATAGAGTTATTGAGCAATCAAAGTATTTAGATCCTATTAGTTAAGAAAAATCAAACATATTAGCAGAAAAGCTGCAGATATCTTCAGAAACAGTGATCCTCATTCTGCTTTCCACTGAGACCTTGAATAAAACATGCAGCTTCATCCTCTGCATCTGACTGCCTGACCACTGATGTTGAATAAATGTGTACCTTTTATTATTAACATAGAAAAATACAAAATGATTTCATAATAGAGTATGCTGATGTGAATAGTAAGGATCTTCAAGGGTACCTGGCTCAATAAACTTGAATAATGCAGTATTGCAATTTATAAATCTACAGTCTTGATGGCTAAAATAAAAGGACTGACAGAGGTGTTGAATGGAAATAGGATTACACTTAGTTATGGAGGAATCTAAGACAATTCTCAGTAGGCTGTCTTTATGCATCTATTGGAACACACACATACTTGGCTTAAAATCATACCTATAATACCTCATGTTGTGATGACAAAGCTAAAAATCACACTAGCATGCAAAGCATGAAGACATTCAGCAAAATCACCTTTTTTAGTGTGAAGAGAGAAATGAAACAGAAGAGAAAAGCAATTCCAGTTCAGAATGTTTGACAGTAACTTTTGGTCATTGGGTAAGTTCAGAAGAAGGATTTTCTTGCCCTGCTATGGTATTTTGTAGAACACCATTCTGTTATTGATGTGAGGTAAGAATGGCAAGAGAACAAATCAGGATGCTGCTCTGTTATGTCCAGCACTGCAGTTAGGCAAGCAAGCCACTTTTGGTTTATAAAAGAAATGTACATTCCTGTAGAGACCAACACACATAAGTATTTGATGAAACTGAATTTAAATAGGATCAAACTGAGCTTAAGCATCAAGAATATATTTATTATCATTACTAATACTTGCAGCAGAATCTGTGCATTTTGTG
>NW_005061135.1:0-1209 GCF_000277835.1 Geospiza fortis
GGCAGAAAATTAAAGAATTAACTGGGGACTTCAGGAAACAAAAGGCTGGAGGAGAAAAACAGCTCTGAGGGGAAAAAAACCACAATATCTGTAGGAGGAGACATCTCTGCCTGCTCTGAACTGGTCGAGGGAACATGTCTCTAATACTCTCCTGAAAGGGATGCTTTAGGTGAGCTTTGCACCTCCAACTGCCTTGGACCAGGGTCAGGAATATTCAATTATGGAAATGTTACATAGTGTAGATAAATAGATAGATAGATAGACAGACAGACAGACAGATGGATCTCATTACTGAAATCTCTCTTTACTGTCCTTTCTGTTGCTACACACATCAACACTCGGTAGCAGTGCCCCGATCAGCAGCAATCCTGAGATTGCTCTCCTTTTGCTTCAATAAAGCACACTCTTGGTGAATCTGGAGCGTGTAGGTCTTTATGGAAAGGGATCAGACCCAGAGCATTGCACTGGGAACTGCACTCTTTGTGTGTCTGTGTTTGGAGAAGTTCTTCTCTTGGACTTGACCGCACACATGGTGCATAAGGAGCTGTAATCAGAAATGCAGCCCAGCCCCTCCTAGCTCCTCTGATCTCTGAGGACCAGCTGGAATGCAAGGGCATTGATTTCCTGCCCAAATCCCAAACACAACAAAAACTGATTCCTTGGGCTGCAAAAAGACAAACGTACTGTTGACTTGAATGGGAAGTGCAAGGTGTAATTAATTAGCCTGGAACAAGAAAAGATCCATCTGCACGAAGACGCATGCCCCAAACAATGTCTTCTCATGCAAGTCCATTACATCTTCAAGAACTCCCAAAAAATAAAATTTTCGCAGACTTTCTTATGGTGCTGGAAAAGGGCAGGAAAGACGCAGGAACACCACCAAAATAATCACCGTGAACCTTATCAAAACAAAAAAGACAGCTGGGCCAAAAGACTTCGTAGAACTGAAGAATTACTCAAGAAAATTGAAGAGCAGTCTCATAAGCCAAACACACGTTGCAAAAGAGTAAAACAAACAAACAAAGCACCGTAACCGGCAGCACTACCACATGTGCCCTCGGCCATAGCGCTGCAGAAGCCCAGAGATAGAGCTTCCCTGAGCCAAGCAGCCAGATGCTCTCCCAGAGGCACCAGCCCTTTGGGGCCTCAACAACGCAGGTCAAAGGCCAAGTTCTCCTGACAGTCGCTGCCTGCAGGAAATCCCTCGCT
>NW_005061136.1:0-1209 GCF_000277835.1 Geospiza fortis
AGAATGACCAACACCCCAGGCACGAAAGAACACTTGCAATTTTTGTAACATCTGTTTGCCATTCTTGCAAAGGGAGCAAGCCTCTAGGATTAGTACCGTAATATTGTGAAACATGAGACATAATTAACTGAGGAGACCCTTGCTGAACCATTACTTCATATTCTCAGCGGTCATCTTTCTTCCAGGCTACAGCAGCTTTTCCAGTTTTCCCGGATCCATCTGTAAAAACTGTTGCATCTTCTAGTGGAACAGAGGAGCAAAGTTGTTTCCCCTGAAAAGGAATCCTCTTAGTGAAATTCAGAATAGGATGAGAAGGTAAATTATATGCTATTTGACCTGTAAAAGAAGATAAGGCAGATTGCAACTCATGATTGTTTTCAAAACACCACTCAAAATACGATTGTAGTACCGATATGACAATAGTTACAGGATCACGGCCTAAGATTTCATGGCAGCATCTGCGACCTTTGATAATGATGTCTGAAAAAAGCTCATACAGACCTGGAGCTGTTTTTCAGGACCCGAAAGACAAAAATATCCACTCCAAAATATGCAATTTGTCTTCCCATTTATCATTCCATTGACACGACAATCTGCATGGTATTTAATCATCTCTCAAAATAAATAATTGCATACCAACAGAAACATCTATCCTGGTAACAAATTTAGATGTCAAGGCCAATTCAACTTCTTCTACAGCCTTTTTTGCTGCAGCAGTCAAATGTCTCTAATCGGTAGAGGAAGTAATCCCTGACAGTAAGTCATACAAACGTTGCAGTTGATGATAAGTTATCCTCAAGTATGTCCTAAGCCAACCTATTGCACCAACCAATTTCTGTACGTCAGCAGCACTTTTAATTTCAATGTCCAATTTTACAGGTTGAGGCACAATTTCTGTATTGGTGATTATCAACCCCAAATATTTCCAAGGCATCTGCCTTTGAACTTTCTCCAGGGCGATAACCAAACCAACTAGAGTGTCCACATTGTCCAGCAGTTTGAGGGGATTGGGTCTTCACATGCCCTGATTCTTCACAAGCAGAACATCCGGGTGAGGACTTCATGACTTCTGACAAAGCAGCCATTTTATGCTCATCCGAACCAACCTTTGAGCAAGCAACTACAAGATCAGACAGTGAGGGATCTCCCAGTAAATAATCAATAATTCCCCTGCAGTCATCGTTCGCATTTTCCCATGCTAGCTGTCTG
>NW_005061137.1:0-1209 GCF_000277835.1 Geospiza fortis
TCAAACTGCAGCCAGAAACACAGAAATTAAATCACTTGCCCAAGACCAATCCTGAAATATTTTGGACTAGAGGAGGCACATACAAAGCCTTTTTCAAACACTAGGGTCTGAGAATTTGCACTGGTATGTTTTTAATGAATAACCAGAACTGCTTTTCCATATGAAATGGTCTCTCTGTAGTTGGCCCAAAGACTGGAAAGCGAGGAATGTCTCTGCTCACAAGCACTTCAAAACTCGGTGGTTTGTTTCTAGGCACCCGTCACATGTTTTGGCAGTCCATAGGAATGTGCACTTCTATATATCACAAGCAGCTACCCTGGCTTGAGCCAAATAACTTTTACTTAACTCTAAAGTTGTCTTTAAGAAAGACACTGAGTTCTGATCTTCAGAAATCAAGAGATAAAGAATTTATCTTTCCCTTTGTCCTCTCCACATTATAAACATGGGCTTGAATTCTCTGTAGCATCCACCTTCTAGCCACTGGTTCTTTTTATGCTTTTCTTTTTGCTTAGATACATTCTTGATATTTTCTTCCTGGGATGATATTATCTATGCTGTTATCTAGTCAATTCAAAATATTTCCTTCTGAGTTAGTTAATGAAATTTCTCTTTAAATCTCTGAACAAAAGATATTTTTATCAGTTCCTATATTATTTTCCTGCTTTTCCTGTGAACTCCACTCAAGTTTTTCCACACAGTTGTCTAAACTGCCCCTAGCAATATAGGATTCACTTAACCAAAAATACACATACGTATTTATACACAACTGTCTTTACAGCTGTGCTTTCAGGATCACCACGATATGTCATTGTGTCAGGAGACTACAGGTTCCCCATGAAACTGTCCTTTTACCCTTTCCAGAGCTGCTGTTACCTGGATGGTGTTCCATCACTCCTTGGGAATGGCCTGTGCTCGCAGTGCCATGCATGGCACTGCCTGCAAAATCCCTTTCTGGGAATGGACCCATGTTTCTGACATCAAGTGCTCTCAGATCAGATAGAATAACACCTTCTCTTGCCTCGTTTGCTAGTCTTGATGTCACCTGTGAATTTTATCATCAGTAGTTTTATATTTAACCTTCTGGTTTAATACTGCATAGGTGAGATGTAAATACTTAGAAAGCCCGTTTATTGCCAGTTGTTTATCTATCGCAGTACCTGGAGGCAGAGTTCCTGAGCAGGGGACATTATTTGAGAGAGGTTGTTGTCA
>NW_005061138.1:0-1209 GCF_000277835.1 Geospiza fortis
AATTCTGTGATTCTGTGAAAAGGGGAGGGCAAGGACAAAGATAGCCAGGCTGACTGTTTCAAAGGGTTAAGCTTCAGCTAAAGAAATGCAAAGCAGAGGAGAGGGGAGCCTAGACAAGTGCAGAAATTCCTGATGGATGCCATCCTCAGAGAAACAGTGAAGTTGAAAAACATGTTTCTTTGCTTCCTATGTGCAGCCAGTATTGGTCCATCCATACTGCTTGGTCAGCCAACAGAATTTGCCAACCATTCCCCTGGCAATCACCTGAAAACTCTAGGGTGTTCTGTAAAAGTTCAGTTTATGTTATATATAAGTTTAATTAAAGAACAGAACTTTATTTCAGGGAATTTTCAATTTTTGTCATCTTTGAGAGTTTCCAAGCTAAGCAGAAAGAGCAAAGAAAAAATTACTTATTGCAAAGATTTGGATCAAAATAACTCACCTGCAACCAATACCAACTCTGCAAATTGTTCTTAGACATAGTTTTTCCTTTTGCTTTCCAACTGTATCTCTTAAAAGAGCTGCATTACTCCAATAACTCTCCACTTCCCTCACATATCTACGTGGTATTCCCTTTAAGATTTACTTCACTTGAGAGCCTTTGCAGTGTGCCAAATATGCAATTACGTCTAACTTCTGCTTACATAATTCCTAGCAGTAGCTGATGTTTATTCTGCACACAATGTGAGCATCATTACCTTGCTTCTGCTTGAGACTTCCAAGCCAGGCAGTAGATCTACATTTGCCCCACAAATTGTGTCTTTGCTGTTGCCTGTTGTCACCCACAAACACCTGAGCAGCAGGGGCATCTTATTCAGCATAAGTTACCAGCCTCATAAAAAACAAGGAGCACTCACAGATTGTAACAGGCCTGGAAAAATTAGGAAGTGCCTCGGCACATCTAGACCACAGTTTAGCACACAAAACTTTGTTTACTGCTCACTACTGGGAATTTACATCCCCTGGCTGGGCCCATGAACCAAGCAACTTCCTGCAGGGAGAAGAGTATTTTGGGGAGCTGCCCCCCTTACACACTCCTGGTGACAGGCAATTGATAATAGGAATGGAATATAATGATGTCTTACTTATCCAAGTATGCGAACAATGAGTTTCAAAGAAGCAGATAACAGAATGTAGAAGTAGACACACAAGATGCGGAATGTAGCTGGAACCTAGTGGATAAACAGATAATGAGAGATATAGTGGCTT
>NW_005061139.1:0-1209 GCF_000277835.1 Geospiza fortis
TAACATGTGGTGCAGGTATCTGTCCTGACAGTTTTAAGGCAATAACTTTGATTTGCTTCAGAGAAATCCAGAGATTAATAGAACAGTTGAGTCTCAGATTCCTTACTTGAATATAAAGTTAATTTCAAAGCAGCAATGTTATTCTTGAATAACTCTATAGCTTCCTAGTGTTGCTGCAATAGTTTTCTAAATTAAAATTGTGAACATAGTTTTTTTAATGTGATAATCAGATTCTACAGCTTATAAAGAAGCTAAAATGCCCATAAAATGACAGAAAGCAGCAAGTTGGGTGTTTGCCGCTCAGACAGGATGAATTTTCAGTTCTCTAACAAAAGTCAAAGAAATTAGGATGAGAAAACAGGGTTCTTATGTGCAGTTGTTTCATTTATCAGGTTCTGTTTACTTCTTTGTTAATGTGGTCAGAGGCTTGGATGTACACATGGAGTAGAAGGGCTACACCCAAGACAGAATAAATGTTGTCCTCTCATCTGTTGACTGCCCTCATGATTATTTGCAAGATGAAACAGTGTGGTTTTGTCCTTATGGAATGTGTTGTACATACACAGTGTAAGGGCTGCACTGTGAAAATTCTCATAAATGAAATGAGATTAAAGGGTTTCTCTCTTCAAGCAAGTAAATTATTTAGTCCTGTTCCTTATTCAGCTATTCCTTGGCTAGGAGTGATTCTTGTCTGAACTCAGTGTTGTTTCAGTATCACAGAGAAAAAGAAGAATATGAGCTTTGGAAGAGGCTGCTTCCTAAGTCCATTCTCAAAAGTAGTGTTTTTACTCTAGCAAGAATAGTGGCAAAATTGATGATTAATTAAAGTCCATCTTACTGCACCACTTTAATCAAGAGCATAAAAATGTGGAAACTGAAACTTTGCAGGAAGAAAGAAGAAATCTTTGTGTATGCATGTGTGTGTGGTGTGCATGACTGCAGACTGAATGAGTACTGACAAAATTAAAACTTGAAAAATTTCACAGTTTGAATAAAAATATAGTACCTAGTGTTTGTAAACACAGTTCCCTAATTTGTCTTGTATGACCTTACCAGGGCTATAATTCCCCTCCATAGAAGATTTCCATGCTATTGTGGTAATAGGGGATGAAAATACTGAAATGTTTTAAGACTGGTGGAAAGTTTGTCAGGACATTCATTGAACCTGCTTTATATTGCTGAAGAATTGTGAGATGTCATTTTTTTAGA
>NW_005061140.1:0-1209 GCF_000277835.1 Geospiza fortis
TATTAAGCCATTTTCCTTTCATGTTATGTTGTTTGCCTTAAATGTTCAGCTAAGCAGTCAGAGAGCACATCACAAGGGGCAGCTTCCTCCCAACAATTGCAAACAGCTTGTCCACCAAAGGTTAGAAAGCATCTTTCCCAAAAAATGCTGTAGGAGCTCCCTCTACTGATATTTTTCAGCTTTCCAAAATTTCTGGATTCACATCTGCAGTACACATAAAAACATTTAAACTACACACACTTCCAGTGTTTTCCCTTGTTATATAAGGAACAAAAGTCATCATTTTGTACGAGCCCCATCTAATACTGGCATTATAAATTTGCATAAATATGTTACTGCATCCATATTACACACTTGTGATTCACCAGTAGAATGAGGAGAAAAATACCTCTGCTTTTATAAGCAGTTCCAGAGTTTCTCATATCATGAGGCACATTCGCTTTGAGAGGCTGGAAGAAGCAGTGTAGCTGCATTAATATAGATTTTGTCTCTTAGCAAATATAATCCTTTTACTTTTTAAAAAAATTTGGCATATTTTTACCAGTTTCACTTATGGTATCTTAAAAAGAATAAGGAGCAGTAATATTATTATCTTAAGACAACAGAAGCATACCTAACAGTTAAAGATAAAATTCATCACGTGTTCTGGGGAATTATTCACCACATTAAGGTAAAACAATTTTGTCCTCTGAACATAATAACAAAAAGAATAAAGTATTTATCATGACTGCAAACACTTTAAAGTGCAAACACAATAGGAAAAGACAAAGAGATTATTAGCACTAAGCATCATTAAGTCACATTTTTGGTAACATGACAGAAGAGGCTTTGAAAATCATCTATTTATTGCACATTAATATGGTTCATAGCAGCTGTTCACTAATCAAAAGACTTACAGACCAAATGTACCAAGGTCTACATTTGGTATTGGACTTAAGAGGTGGAATTCTTCACTCACTTCCCAGATTCAGGCCACATTACGTTTTAAAACTCCATCTTGGTACAGACAGAGATAGAGATAACAATAGGAAGTTGGGAAAATTCATTTTTGTGTTCCTAGTCATATATTTTTATTGAAATATCTTCAGATTCCCTATGAACTCCATTAGGTATCATTAAAAAATCTCTATTAAAGACAGTGCTTGGTTGAATAAAGGAAGGCAACATAGTTCAAGCAATACGGTGGAAGAGAGAGAAAAGAACAAATAT
>NW_005061141.1:0-1208 GCF_000277835.1 Geospiza fortis
AAAAAAAGCAGCAGGATTGGGTTTAGGACTAATATGTGGTGCTGTCAGTCTGAACTGTGTCCCTGGTGGACTTATACATTTAGAAGTTGATGGTGATGGTGACATTACTGAAAGGCAAAAGAAAGTATAAAACATCTGCTGGCAAAGAGAGCAAAACAAAACTGATATGTGCCCCAGAAGGGTTGTAAAGAGAAATGGGGTTAACATCCATAGCAAATGCAAGAGGAAATAATTCTCTCAAAAACTAAACAAGGTGAAAGCCTGATTCCAGCATTCTACATTAACATTAGGGATCAGAAAACACAGCAGAAAACAGATTTTGTTGACAGAGAGAGGGGAAATGGAGGGAAGGAAAAAACCCTGAAACCCTACACACACCGCTAAATTAAAGGAGGGTAGCAGACTTAAATGTCCAGGGTTACTTTTCAAGAGCTGGATTCTTTCCAGACAGAAGGAGAGGCTGGATTTCATGACGTTCCCCCTTTTCCACTCTGACATCATTGGTATGAGGTGCAACCAAGAAATACTAGGCAAGCAGAGCAGTTCATCTGTTCTTCATAACTTCATGTGTGCATCGAAACAGTAGCTGTATGCCCTATATGCACTGTATGAAGAATCCTGCAGGATCTGGCAGTCAGGACTGTCTAAACCTGTGCAGTAAAACTGAGCACACTCAACATGTTCCTATGTCACACTTTCAGAGGGTAAATTCAAGATTCTAGTTGCCATAAACTTTATTAGACTTGCTACATAGATGCATATTGTCTTGAATAGTATCTGAGAGTAGTCACTTTGCTGACTTTTAGGAAAATGACAGAAAAATCTGCAACATGACATTTGATCTGGTAATCAGGTGAGAACCCTGGCGCTATAGGCAATGTCTGGAAATCACAATTCTGGTTAATGGCCTTGGAGTCCTCTTTCAAATGAAACAGTGTTAAGTGTCATGTCATGGGCCACTAAAATGATTGAACAAGCAGATGATGAATGATGCTTCTCGACTCTTGCCTTATTTTCCTGTAGGTCCCTTTTTCTGTGTGTATGACTGCCCTCTTTCTGTCTCCAGGCTCCCAAAATTGTGGAAACATAGTTAAAATTGTAAAGATGGAAAAACAGTACACCTAAAACTTCTAATTCATGTGCCACCCTTAGTTTAAACCTTATGTTTTCTTAGGTGTCTGAGAGGGGCTAGAGGCATCTGGCAAATA
>NW_005061142.1:0-1208 GCF_000277835.1 Geospiza fortis
CAGCCCCATGCTTTTCATGTGGCTGTTTGCAGCAGAAGCATCAGAGCTGGGGCTGCACTCAGGCTGGGGGGCAGAGAGCAGCAGAGTGAATTCTTCTGCTTTAACAAAGTCTTCTGATGCAGATCAGACCCAGCCTTTCTGCTGACTCTGAACCCTGGGGGCTGAGCTCAGCTGGAGATGTCTACATTTGGGTGAGCTGACTCTCACTCAAAGTGCTTTTCCATGTATTCAAGCAAGTTCTGGTATACCCAAGTTCTGAGCAGCATCTCCTGTGCCATGTTAAAGATAATGATAACTCAACACATCCTAACAGAGCACAGAAATCCTGCTTTTCCTTCAGTGATTCCACCCTGGCCTGTAAGTTCTGAGAATAAAAATGCAATTATATTTTCTGCCATTTCTACACCCTGCTGACTGCAACCTGGGAGACTGAGCAGACAGCACATCATTACACAGATTTGATGGATCCACCAAAAACGTAGGTGTGCCCCAGACCATTTTCCCTTCAGTGAAAGATGCTGGAGAAAGGAGAGAGTGGTCATGCTGCCTGCAAAACAGACACCCTTTCCAGAGAACACGAGTGAGAGACTCCTCCAGCATGGAAGAATGATGAACTGTCGGTCTTACCTTGGTTTTCTACAGCTAACAGGCAGTTTTCAGAAAGTCAGTGATCATCTGTTTGCCTTGGAAAGATTTACTTGGCCCATGCTTCTTTTACAAGAATGTTTCCTGCAGTTTTGAAAGGAAAAGTGGAAATTTTGGGCTAAATCTGCCTCCTGAGGTGAGCTTATGGGTGAAGTACTCACTAGGAAAAGGGCTGATGTTCACATCCTAGTCTGAGAGCAGTGATTTTCCTACACCATTGTCCTGTCTGTTCTCCTGTAGTGGCTTCCTCTCTCCACTTTGCCTCTCAAGTGTCTTGACTTGGTCCTGGTGATGTATTAAAGTCCCTTCATATTAGATCTCATGTTCTCAGGCTGTTCCTTGCAGATCCTCTGTGCAGACAGCTTTATGCCCAAGTGGAGCTGCTGACTTTAGTGGGATTGCCACGTTTCGTGCCCTAACACCCTCTAATTTCAGGCAGGGAAGTTTCAGCCCTGTTGGCTGTCAGGAAATCTTGGCTGAGTCTGTGTTTTCAAGCCAAATAAGTGCATCTCAGTCTGATTGGGGTGAGGGAAGCTGCTCTTCCTTTCCTTTCCTTTCCTTTC
>NW_005061143.1:0-1208 GCF_000277835.1 Geospiza fortis
CTATCCTGAAAGCATTTGCAGGATGGTTACAACTGAAATGCATCAAATCTTTCCATCTTTGGAGATGACTCTGCTCAACCCACTTTTCTATCAATCAGAACAGCCAGCAAGAAAAGAAGGCTTGGAAAACCACCATAAAAACCATGAGAAATGAGAAGCTGCTTTCATTTATATGAAGAATTAGTCAAAGAAGATGTCATGACTCATACCATTCTCTATTTTGTATTGTAAGGTTTATTAGGACTTAGTGCTGCAAAAGAAAATGGAAAAATGTTGGTTTGAATGGCAAGGAAGACATGAAAATTTATCACAATAGAGTCTAACATAGTATTTTCTTTTTCTGTACATATACAGTCATCTTTGAAGGCTCTGAAAGCTCTGTGAACAAAGACTGCGAGATTGGGTTTTTACTTCAGTCAACCCAGAAACTCTAGCAAGATCCCAAGAAGTTAATGGACAGAAATGAAAGTGCTTTTCATGGTTTCTGACAGCAAGCAATACAGAGGAGGATGTTTGCTACTATTTAAATTTGTTGTGTGATTTTTCCACTAGTGGTTGCTTTTGGCTTTTATACTCATTACTTATAAATTTTATATTCATTGATAATAAAGAATACTCAACAGTCCTGTTGATTTCAGATTAATCATTCAACACAACAGCAGCTGTGCAGTGCCAAGAAATCAATGTCACTTTTCACTAGGGTCATAAAAACATGGGGTTGGTCATGGAAGCTTATTTGTCCACAGTCACAACCAGCCATGGAATTAATTCCTAACTTGGGAAGGTCTATGTAACAACTCTTCTGTTAATATATAATACACCAAAAGCTGACATTTTCTTCCTATTTGGCTTGGAATCCATTGGCCCACACCAAATGACCAAAATCTGTAATATATGAGCCCTTGCACAAGAGCAGGAGGAAGTAAAGATCAGCAGTTCGTGAAGTCCTTACACTAGCTGAGGTTTTTAAGAGCTTCCAGAGGTACAAAGGAAAATATTCAGACCTTGAAGAGGATGCCAAAACATTTATCCCTGCCTATTTGGAGGGGACAGAAGTCCTGACCTCAAATGTAGGGACAGGAAGCAAAATACACTGACAAGGTGCTTAAAAGATTGGTGCCAAAGGACGTTCCAGTGCACACCTTATGTGTACACTTGTAGCAACCTTCAGTGCTTCAAAAGAAGGCAGAGGGGGGAAGGGAAGGGAA
>NW_005061144.1:0-1208 GCF_000277835.1 Geospiza fortis
TGTCACTGACTGAGCAGCATCCTGGCAGGACAATTCCACCTCTGTGCACAGCGTGTTCCTGAACAGCCAAGGGTTCTGCTGGGAGTTAATCACAATATTTTCTAATAACAGGCATAATTTGCTGCAAAAGTTACAGAATTAATCTTCGGGGTCAGGTAACCCTCATGTCTCAAAGGCTCTAACACTCTATCATAGGCACCGCTCCTTCTGACCGGAAGAAGCATTTAATAGGAAATCCTGACATCTGGAAGAGCACATCTGGCAACCATAATGTTTCCAAACTTGCTAAGGGTCCTTTTACATCAAATTATTACCAACTGCCTTGTGTCATGTTCTTTCTTTACAAGGTGGGCCTGCATCACCCCCATTTATCCCACACAGTTCCAATTTAGCAGCATCAATTATGCAATAATCACCTGTTCTTCTGTAGCACAGTGAAACTTTTAAGACGTTCCTGGTGCTGGTGAAAAGTTGAGAAGTTTACAGTGAGGTATCTTTTGGTTGTTCAGTATTACATGGCAGCTGAAAACATCCAGTCCAAGCTAATAAAAGGAGCACAGGAAGGAACATAAAATCTTCTGAGTCAGCCCTTAAGCCAAGCTCTGCGTACAGGGAATGGGAAGGAGACTCTTGTATTTTCACATCTACTTGACATGAGGTTTCTTGCCTTTTTCTCTGGAGCAGTCTGGGGTTGCTGCTGTCAAACATATCCAACAACATGTCCATAAAGAAATCCCTAAAATACTTTGAAGCATCTTTTCCACATTGTAGGATAAATTTACAGGGGAAAAAGGATGTCTCTGAACAATTACAGAGTCTATCAAAACAGCATGGCACTCAAAAAGATGCTTTAGTTGCCCTTTTACCAATGTAAGTCTCTCTTGTTTCCAAAGGCACCTCATGTGCAACATTATTGTGACTTCCCCTCTGTTCAAGTCCTTTCTTGTGACCTTTTTCCACTTACCAAACCAAGAGTGTTCCCTACCGACATAACTCAGAGACCCTCACCACATAAGGCCTTGGAGCTCCCACTCATTCCTCACTGCCTTCCAAACCCATCCTTTCATTCATTGCCGCTCTGTCTTGCCAGCACTTTGCAACTGGATCAATTCTCTGCACTTGCTGATGACAATCTTTTTGTTGGGAAACAGCTGATATATAAAATACCACATAGAAACTATTTCACAGAACCACAGAATCATTAAGGT
>NW_005061145.1:0-1207 GCF_000277835.1 Geospiza fortis
ACCCTAGGGAAGGCTGAGCTATAATTTCGAACTGTGCTTTGTAAAAAGTATCAAGATAGCTTAAACAGAATGTTTCTGATCTCAGGGAAGTGTGTAACTGTCTGGAGACCACCTGTGGGCCACTGCTGCAGGCTGTGGAGACACACTGATTGTACAAGTGACATTTCACATTAGTGAGTGCATGAATAAGCACTGACTAATAAGCGCATCTTCCTGAGCTTTGCAAGCCTCCTTCTATTTGTTTCTTTTTTTTTATTTCCATAAATGTAGTTTCATAACTGGCATCTTAGTAATTTCAAAAGACATCCTAACTGTTCCTAGCAAAACTCTGTGTACAGGGCTGCTCTTTCACAGCAGTGCAGAAGCAGGAACTTGTAATCATGACACAGCACACAACTTTGATCTTAGTACAGAATGCTTTATGTGCACACATAAGAAATACTTTAGATAAACTCATATTAAATTATCCTTTTTTTAAATATGTACCAAAGGACCTTTGAAATTTGGATCTGCAATTGTTTGCCAGAAGTTCTACAGCAACATTCCTGTGCCTATTAGTAACTTCAGTACAGAGTTCAGTAGTTGAATATTACAAGCAACGAAGCACGGCTCACTTTAGACAAGCTTGTCCATCCATCATGCTCTTTTTATCTGCTTTTACCTGAGGCACTCCAGCTCAGACAACACAAGTACAGATCCCTTTATAATACTGAAATGGAAATTCTGACATTAGAAGTTTCCTTAAACGGCAAGATTGAGGTCCTAGTCTCTTTAGGGAAAAGAAGACATACTTGCTACATTAAAGTCTTGGCAGAAAAAACTTATTACTAATGATGGAACTAATAACACCTGAGTTCTAAATCTTGGTGTACGCTTTCTATACTCTTCTCACTACATTTTGTCAGCATTCCTGTCCTCTGTAACACTCTTTGCACCTGTAATTCCTCTAGTAACCCTCACTTAATAGCTAACCATTACTTTCACACCAAGTCTCCTTCACCGTGCCTAAGAAAGCAGCCTTCAGTACGGAACTGTGTTGACACTGTTTGGTTTTGGGAGGCCAATAGAAGGCTGTTGAGTTTATCCTGGGGCCTTTCCTTGAGGGACATCCATTTTGGTTGCTTTTCAAATTGTGCATGGACACTGTGTAGTTGTGACAGTTACCAGCGCTGTGGTTTGCCAAAGGAGAAAGAGCCTTGAGAGAAGA
>NW_005061146.1:0-1207 GCF_000277835.1 Geospiza fortis
TTTTTTTTTTTCTTAAGGTATGACGTAATAGGCCGATATTAGAGTTTACTGATGCACAAGCGTGAAGTAGACATAACGAAATGACTCATGCTCAGTTAGTACTCTCGGGAAAAAGACTTTTTCAAAAACTTGTTAGTGGACATTATTCTGTCCTGTCTAACTTAGAATATTCTGTGATTGTGATATTATTCTGAGTTAGATCTTCATGTATATCTTTGCACATGCAGGATGCATTTTCATTTTCATTGACTTCCTTCCTTAGCTTAAATACTAAAAGTCAGTTTTTAGAAGGAGAAATTCAGATCATTGCTGTCTAAAACGTGCTGTACTGAATGGGAGATGTAGGAATAGAGTGATCATGTCATTCCTGAATGATAGTCAGCTGAGAGCGCTTTGTTATATGTGGAATGGTAGGATTCCCTTCCTGCTTCTTCATGCTTCATTTTCAGTGTGTTTACAGTGGAATTAATTTGCCAGTGTTTGTCTGCACTGAATTTCATATGCCATTACTGTTATCTAAAATGAACTTTATGTGATGTCTGAAGAGTATTATTTTCTATGCTCAGTTCTAAGTATTTTTTGCAGTAATTTCATTTACTTGGAACCTAACAAGACCCTAGGTCATTAAAATATAGAAAGCAGAACTCTATTTTTTGCTGTTTCACATAAAATGTTACAGTATTTTTACTGATCTGTTGACAAAGAAGAAGAACAGGATCCTTGCAGGGTTATATGTCAATATTTATTTGCTGATAATTAATGAAATGTTTACTTGTTGTGCTGCTTATATATAATGTCTCTTAGCTGTTTATATAAAACACTAAGACCCAGTGTGTTATTTTAAATATATTTACAGATGGACTGGAAAATATACAGCAAAAGAAAATCTTTAAAGAGAATACTGAAAAAACACAACAGAGTGAAGAGCCATGTGCTGCTGATTCAGTAGATTCTCTGATGGCAGAAATGCCATTTGTGGACACAGATATTGAAGATGAATGTGCTAGTAAGTACATTAAACAGAAGAAATGTGAAAGCATAGACACATCATGCACTCAGCTCTTGGTTCTGCCTGTTGACAAGGACACATGGGCCAGGCACATGGAACAGTCTCCCTGCAAACAGGTTACAGTCCAGAGCTTTTCTTTTTGCTATTCAGTCCTGCAGTACTTGAGCATATTAAGAGTTCACCCTTTTGTTATCCTGC
>NW_005061147.1:0-1207 GCF_000277835.1 Geospiza fortis
AAAAAAAAAAGAAAAAGAAAAAAGAAATCAGAATATAAATATATCTCTATATATTTTTTTATTATTTTTTTTAAGATACAGAGGTTGCTGAATGTCCTGGCTGTGTATAGCTGAAAATCCGACTAAGAAAAGAAGGAACACAAAAACTTTTGAACCTTCGTCTGTTTTGCATTCATGAAACTGTGAGAGGTTCAGAGATGCTCACACAATCATGATGAGTTGCAATCACCACTGAGTTCTTTTGAAAATACAAATTTTACTGTGGCACTCTGTGTCTCACTGACTCAGATTGTCTCAGCTATGGGCATCTGCAAATAACAAGCAAGTGAAATGATGCTGCAATCCAGAAAACATCACCTTCTTGTCACAGGAGGATGCTTCAAGGTGCCACCATCTCCAGTTTCATCTGTTTTTTCTCACCAAGTTGCAGTCATTTTTAAGTTCTAAGATGCTGAACTTGGCAGCTATGAGTCATAGTTAGGCTACAATATTTGACTGCTTCAAAAGAAATGTTCTTTAGCTATTTTACCTTGAGATTACTCAGAAATTTCTGCAGTACAAACAGTAGCTTCACTTTTCACCTCATCTCTTACAAGAACTAAGACAATTTTTTCAAGCCTCACTGGCTTCAAGTTAAGATCAAGACAAGCAAATCACAAAATAAGTGGCTCAATGTTGCACATATTCATGTATTTCATTGCATGCATGGAGGCTGTTCCACTGACACCCACAAAGCTTCTCATGCCTCACTGCACATCTAAAGCTTTTGTAGGAGAGAGAGGCACAAGGAATTTGGTTTCCAAAGTTCAATGCATGTAGCTCCCACTGCTCCAAACACGTCTGGCCATGGAGCTACTCGTGTAGGTACCAGTGAGAAAATCTGAAAGTCTTGACCCCAAGAGTTAGTTTTATGTTAAAGCTGGGATTTTGCATGAAAGCTACACACTAATACATGGCTACACCAACCTGGAAAGGCAGCATTCTACATAACCAGCAGTAGAAGGATGCTTGGATTCAGACTCTCAGATGATACAAAATGTGAGTACTTTATCAAACACACTGAAAGTACAACCTTGCAGACAAAGGTGTGGGGAGTTCTTCTGTTTCTCAAAAATCAGTAGTAATAGTAATAAAAGTCAAAAGATGTCTTTTGAGATCTGTTTTGAAAGCTTTCCAAATAAGGAGCAGTTTACCTACAGAAACCTGC
>NW_005061148.1:0-1207 GCF_000277835.1 Geospiza fortis
TGTGTTTTAAGAGTTCACTAAGATAAACCTCATGATATTCAGGATGTTACTACTGGCTTGGTATCATTCCCTTTCCAATGAAAGGGAGAAAAATAGAAAATAAGAGCTAGCCTTTTGCTTTATAACAGGCAAATCATTGTTACAGGAGATACTGAAGTGTTTCTTAAATGTTAACTTCTAATTATTTTGGTATCTACAAACATCTAACAAAACTTAAATCATCTTAAAAAGCAGTTGTTTGTGAGTAGAATAAAATACCTTCACCATCTGAGGCACTACAAAATTTCTAGGCACTTATCAGAAGGTTATGGGACTGTTCAGAGCCTTTGTATCTTGACTGATTCAGAGGCACACAGGGGCTGTGCTGGTTCCAGTGGGATTTGCCATCTCATTCTGCATTATTGCTGACACCAAAGTTAAAGCTACATAAGCGGTTCAAGGCAGACAAGGCTTCGCTTGTGTGGTTCTTACCATTTACTTAGCATGAATCTTCTGATCATAAACCTAAGTGTTCCCATCAGGCACACATTTATAAGTGAGTCTGAAATGATTCTCACAAACAATTGCAAGAGCATGTCAGTGACTTACCTGCCCACAGGAAAGTCAAAGCCAAATTGTTCCTTAGATGGAATCCAACAGAGCTGAAGGAATTGAAATGTTCAGAGTGAGATCTACAAATCCCCATTTCATTTTCATGAGTATTATGAAGATTCCTTTGACCCTTACTGAGGTATTTCCTGAGTTCTTTATGCTGCAGAGCACTTTGTGGGCCTCACCTGCTCTGACATGCAGAGCACTCTGGAAAGAAGCAGCCTTCAGAAGGCTCAGGCTCTTTTGTAGATGTATCTTACTGAACTCTTGTCTTGCTGCCACCAGGAACACCACCATGCCTTATTAGTTACCCTTTTCTGTAGGTGTTTATCCTGTCTGTTCATAATTTCAGTTTATGTAAAGGTAAGGGGAAAATATATAAGCAAACTTGAACAAGAATTTCTGAAAATTATTTCATTCTTAAAAATTGTCCTAATCTTTTACTCAGCAGACATCTTCCCAAGCTGTTTGTCTCTTCCTTGAGCTTTTCTTACTGCCAGGATCAATGTGAGATCTTCCTACAAGAAGCTTTCTTCTTTGTATGTGAAAGAAGAGGGACTTAGTAATTTTCTTGCTTATTTTATGATAATTACCACCAGCACAGAAAAAAAAAAAA
>NW_005061149.1:0-1207 GCF_000277835.1 Geospiza fortis
TTCACATTAGATACACTTCCTGTATCCCTATGTTGCACTCTGATTCCTAAGGTATAAACTAAAAGTGCCATAATCATTATTAGTTAATCTAATTTAATTTATTATTTGGTTAAATTTTCTCCCTTTTCCAGTTCTTTTTCCCTAAAAAAAACATATTGGAATTAAAACTAACACAGATATTGCTCTTTTCACCAGTAAATATGAGATTCAAATATATTTTGTGAATCCACCTTGACAGATGAAAAAACAATAATCACTTGGCATGACCAATTTCCTTTAAAAACAGAATAGAAACTAGAAAGCTTTTGTATTTATATAAACATCTGGATAATGCATTAATATGGTCAAAAGCTCTGACACAGATCCCAACTCTGCTGTGAAATGGATGACCATACTGTGTTATGCTGCTTAGGACAGGCTCATCCTAAGTGTGTTTGACATCACAATCTGGTCAAGTTCTCCAAGTCTACATGGTAAGAACAACAAAGCTGTGGTATTTAGGTCTCAACCCACAGCAAGCCATCTCCTCCAGCTGCACAATGACAACTTCACCTCTCTTAAGGATAAAGTTACTGTGCTAGATCTGGTTGTAAGATTTTGGTGTTAGCTATGCCTGTATAAGTACCAAAGGAGCTCTCACCTTATCCAGTGGAAACCATTATTTTGTGACAAGGGTGGAATCAGACTCAGTTGATATAAGCAAGAAGGGTAATGTGGTTGTAGAAAAAAATAATTTTTGGGGAATAATGTCTAGTTTCAACACTAGTTTCAACATATGCCTTCACTTTTCAAACTGATGAAGCCTTCTTGTTTAAAAATAGCCAGGATTACAGTACTGTGACTAAAACAATAGGGAAAGCAATAGCTTCCTACAGCATGTATGAACAAGTCAGGTGATGTTCAAAGCACAGTTTGAACAGTGAAATGTGAAAAACATACTTGGGAAATCAATACATTAGTGTGAGGCCCTTTTAGACAGGAATACGAATTGAAGTTAGGAAACAGAAATAGAGGATTGTGGTCTGTGTTCAATGCAGTTTATAAAATATTTTCGCTGTTGGATGTTACATAGCCCATCCTAATAAACTGAGTTCTTGTTTATTTCTGATGTATTCAACCAAGATTGGAAGTGAGTTGAAATATTTCCACTCTTTTATGTCCTTTCCTGAAAGACAGCTTAAGAAGAATTTATTTAAGTACCAAAGCA
>NW_005061150.1:0-1207 GCF_000277835.1 Geospiza fortis
AAAAGGGGAAAAGGGGAAGAAAAGGGAAAATGGGAATAAAGGGGCAAAAAGGGAAGAAAGAAAGGGGAAAGAACAGGGAAAGGGGAAAAGTGAAATAATGGGAAAAAGGAAGGGGAAAGTTTGGGGGAAAATTTGGGATAATGGGGAGAAAAAAATTTGGGATAAAGAGGAGAGAAAATTTGGGATAATGAGAAGGAATATTTGGGATAATGAGGAAAAAATTTGGGATAAAGAGGAAAATAAATTGGGATAAAGAGAAAAAATTGGGATAAAGAGGAGGGATAAAGAGGAGGGAAAATTTGGGATAATGGGGGGAAAAGTTTGGGATAAAGAGGAGGGAAAATTTGGAGTAAGGAGGAGGAAAATTTGGGATAATGAGGAAAATAAATTGGGATAATGGGGAGAAAAAATTTGGGATAACGAGGAGAAAATTTTGGGAAAATGAGGAAAAATAATTTGGGATAATGAGGAGGGAAAAATTGGGATAATGAGGAAAATAAATTGGGATAATGGGGAGAAAAAGTTGGGATAATGAGTAGAAAAAAATTGGGGAAATGAGGAAAATAAATTGGGATAATGAGGAGGAAAATTTGGGATAATGAGAAAAATAAATTGGGATAATGGGGAGAAAAAATTTGGGATAATGAAGAGAAAAAAAATTAGGATAAAGAGGAGAAAAATTGGGGATAAAGAGGAGGAAAAAATTGGGATAAAGAGGAGGGAAAATTTGGGATAATGAGGAAAATAAATTGGGATAATGAGGAGAAATATTTGGGATAATGGGGAACTCACCTTGGGATCAGACTCCTTGATGAGAGAGATGAAAATCGCTTCCTTTAGGGGAAAAAAAAGGGATTGGAGTTTAATTAATAATAATTGATAACTGATTAATAATTAATCATCATTAAAGTGTTCATTATGGAAAAAAATAAAAAATTCCCAGGGGGAAAAATCCCTCCTTTTAAACACCAGGAAGTGCTAAAAATTCTATTTAAATTCTATTTAAATTCTATTTAAATTCTATTTAAATTCTATTTAAATCCTAAAATTTTGCAAGAAAAGGAAAAAAGGGAATTTTTTCCCCAGAGTTTTCCCCACAATTCCCAAATTCTCACAAATCTTCACATTCCCACAATCCCCAAAATTCCCCACAATCCCCCAATTCTTACCATCCCCAAATCCCCCCAATCCCAAATCCCCCAAATCC
>NW_005061151.1:0-1207 GCF_000277835.1 Geospiza fortis
TAAAGCAATTGCATTTCATGCCATAGTTCATGTCCAGGAGGGGACATTGCAAATGCATCTCAAGTAAGATTGGAATTAGTTATTAATGGAAGTATTATTACTTATTATTAGCAATTATGTTTGATGCTAAGGTGAGTAAAGTTCATGTCACAAATGGAGTTACATCTCCTGGAGCAAGACAGACGGCTGCTATTTTTTTCTGTTTGATGATCAGCAATAAACAGAACCCACCAAATTATCAGAGGTAAAGCTGAGGCACTAAAGGCTCTGGAGGAAGCAGAGAGCAGAGTTTTGTCACACTGAGAAATACTTAACTCTAACCTGCTTAAGAGATTTAGGCCCCTCAGGAAATTTAAATGAGGGTGGTCATATCAGCATCATTGACTATCAGTTGAACTTGATCTTCATGACACATAGCATTTTTATTTCCATACATTCAGTTATCAGGTAACTCACACTATGGGATAAAAGTATAATATAAGATTGTGCTATGAAATGCAAATTTCTGGTCTTGTGGTATCTTCATCCTCAAATAAAAATCAGCCTCAAGAATGTTTCACCACTGGGAGACATATGGCAGTGCAGGAATTCTGGAACAGAATGAAACTATTGATTAAAAAAAATTTTAATATTAACGCACAATACTAACATGTCTCTGGCCTTGTAAACAAAAACCTCTGATTTCCTGTGTAGTCTTCTATAAAAAGAGAAATAAATAAATAAAAATCCACATGCTGGCAAATTGAATGGGCTATTACCAGAAGATGGCAGTGATGTCTTTTTGCAGCTGTAGTCACCATGCAATTTACAGGAATAACCTAATTGCTGTACAGTTATATCATAGTAAAAAAAGGACATTGCTACAGTCAAAACAATTACCTCCTGCTATCTTTATCGGCATATCTAATGTAGTACAATTTCTTAGTAATTTTTAGTTCAGTTTTCTTTTATGTTTAGATTATGGTTGTTTTGGAAATCAGCCAAGATCTAACAGCATGTATAATATTTTAGTTGTAGCATTATCAACAATTTGACACACCTTAAGTTCAATTATTATTAGAAGAATCTCATTGGAGGCCATTTTCCCATCACTCACTAGAGCTATGAAACCCGGATTTGCTTCAGCTTTTTGCTAATTTAAAGGTTCTTTGAAATAATAGCAGAAAATGTAGCAAGGGGAAATTTATTATAAGCAAAAAAAAAAAAA
>NW_005061152.1:0-1207 GCF_000277835.1 Geospiza fortis
TTTTTTTTTCTTTTAATTTTCTGTGACTCTCAGAGCATGCAACCCAAACACTGTCGGGTTTTTATGAACATGCAATTTAAAGTCAAACTAAAAGCTAAATTCCATTTCCTTCTCTAAGAATGGGACATTTCTTCTAGGTTTTAATTCAGTATGTGTCATATTGTAACATTACTGACTTTTTCAGATGACAACTGGATTTCCAGGGTCTGTTGCCCAAAAGATTAGGCCTAGAAATGCTCCAAGCAATGAATTTTAAATCACATGACATCAGGTTTCTCCCTGTCAGGGATCAGGTTGAAAATATAGGCTGAGGAGAAAAATGTCATTTGTGTGTTGATGATTCTCAATCACTACTTATTTAGGTAGGTTTGAGCTACATCAAAAGTAGGAGGAGAAATCCTAAATCATTTTTGCAGTTCCTCTGCTGATGATTCTAACTGATATGTATTCATTCAGTGATGAATGTGGCTTTACAAGCCACCCTGGAAAAGGGTGTTGAAGAGCAAAGCAATGGCATTTGCACAATCAATACAAATTAAGTACTCCACCTCCTCAAATTCATTAATTTCAGAGTGTTTACTATCCAGTGCCTTCAGTATCCAATGAGGGTCTATTGCTGAGAGGAAGAGCAAAAACAGGGCTCAATCCCAGAAGGGCACTGGCATCCATCAATTCTACTAAGAGTCTATCACTCATGCTGGCAAGGTTAGCGGATGATCAGTGATAACATAAACCAAGATTTACAACAAAGATTGCATTGTAATGACAAGAGGAAATGATGAATTCAATTAATCAATGAAATTAATACTGTCTACTAGCATAGCCTAAATATTTTCCCTATTTTTTTCTTATTACTAAATGTTGGCCTAGCCATGTTCTATGCAGACAGGTAATGGCTGCCTGTTCATAAAGTCTTTTTTTCCCTTTTTACTTCCTCTATGATCTGTGCAGTTATTTTTATTGCACAGATGTAACATTACTCCACCGTTTCTTCAGTAATTTCCCAGAGAATTTCTTCAGTAATTGCCCTGAGATAATTTTCTCATTTCCTTTTGACACATCCTCAGCTGTAGTCACACCTGTACTTTGAACAGGAATGAATGAGCCCTATACAACTAACCACTGCACACTACAACTAGCATTGTCTGTGAAATACTGTATGAGGTAGATTTGAAGTGGGGGGTGATACTTTGAAGGTAAAAGAGAT
>NW_005061153.1:0-1207 GCF_000277835.1 Geospiza fortis
TTTAACTCAATACATATTAAGTATTGAAATATATTAAATATATTTTATGATCTATAAATATTTCTCAACTATTACAGGCACTGACTTGAGATTCTGAGTCTCACATGCTCTCATCTTCTCACATCTTTCATCTTCCAAGTCTCAAAAACCCAGAATTGTCTGGAATTTCAGACAAGAGTCTAAAAGAAAAAAAGTACTGATTATTCAGGCTTTATCACTGTGAACCATAAGGCAAGCTTCATCAGCAGTAGAAAGCCCTGGCTTAGCATTAAGAAAACATTCAGTCTGTAGCTCACAGGGAAGATCAGAATAGACAGACTCCCCAGCGTGAAAGGCTACTGGTGTTGCCTTTTGAAACTAATGCAGAAAGCACATCTGCAGCAATACAGGCATAGAAGTATGGTATCAATACCTGAATATACACTTGCATTTATACATAAATATTTTTTTAAATATACACTTGTACTTTTTTCAATATGGACATGTGCATACTTACATACATGTGCACAAAAGAAACAAAAGTGGGATTTAAAGTTTTTACAGTTCTGCTTCACACTGACAAATTTTAGCCACATTTCCCCAAAAGGACTGCACAAAAGTCCTTGCATTTGATGCATATAACAAATTCTTTAACAGGTACAAGGTACAAATGCAAAAATCCAAAACAACTTCATGTCAAAACAGTATATAAGTGTCAATGATAGTTGGTCATAAAAATAAAAGAATATTGTTTTGATTTTCAGCTTTCAAATATTGACCATGGCACTACTGGTCTGCTTTGTAAAGCAATGTACTGTGGTAGGCTGAGAAAGTTGCAGAAAGTCATATTATAACATGAAGAGAACTGGCTTGAAGAGAAAGTAATTATTCCAGTGGATATGTGTTGTCAGAAAAGTGCCAATTTTCTCTGTTTTCTTCTGTGGTGTTCACACCTTGTTCACACCTTCCTGATCAGACTGCCTCTTAGCTGGCCATCTCCTCACTGTTCCTGAGCACTGTTAGCAGCTAAACAGCATTTCTAATACCTCAGAAAAATCAAAGCAAGGCATTTTGACTGCATCAGAGGTGCTGCCAGAAAATAGCATGCAGTAAGAAACTGGGTGAAAGAAGCAGAAGGAAGACAAAGGAAGGAGCTAGACGGATAAGTTAGCTATGACCACAAAACCAAACAAGAAAAACACCAAATGACTCAGATTTCAACATCACC
>NW_005061154.1:0-1207 GCF_000277835.1 Geospiza fortis
ATGTGCCATGTTTTTAGATATCCTATGCTGCTCAGGTAAAACACTTGACCCTGTCTGAAGTTCTCTTTGTTCTAAACTTGAACTGTGGTGGTACAAGATAACTGGTGACAAAACTAAACCTAACTGGTAGTTAGGTGTCAGGGGAAAAAGCATCTACCACAGACAAGAGTCTTGCTGACAAGAACTTCATGTTGCTCCTTTGAATTTCTAGACCCCTCCCTGATGACATGAGAATCTATTTGAAGTGTGGAGAGGATATCTATAAATACACCCCTGTGTTCTCTGACATCTGCATTTTAATACCTACTTTGATACAAAATTTGCTCTAGGGTGACTACAGTCATTTGTGATGCAGTTACCAGCACAATTATATCACATTATGAGCAGCTTGAATACCAGCCAGGCAATCCCAATGCACTCATTGCCTAAATCTCACTTGCCCAAAATAAACCAAAGTCTAAAACTTCTATAGCAGTATTGTGTAGGAAGGACAGTAGCTGGCATGCTTACTAATATCTTTTAGTGGTTGAACATGAAAGGAAATTTACACAACCAGTTCAGGCAGCCTGGGTCCCCCTTTTGAGGTGTGAAACATGATCCTAAATCATATGAGCAGGTATAGCAAAGGTAGCTTGTTACACAATGCCCGGCTTTGTTACAAGAGCAAGCTTGTCTTACTGGAACCTGAAATTTTGCAGTCTATGTGAGTTTAATCAGACCAACAGATGTTAATCAGCTGACTTTGCTTTGTTCACATGGAGAGTTATGTGCTGCTTCTGTGGAAAAGGACTTGCAAGAGAAAGCAAAGCACAGATGTCCTGCACTCTATGCCTTGGTACCAGACGATGAGACACCGGAGCTGCTTTTAGGCATGCTCCTTACAAAATGTTCAGTAATTAATGTATCTTCCTTCTGCTTAATGGACCAGCCATGCTGCTGTGTGCTTAGTCCCACAGTGCCATTCCACCAAAACTCAAGTCCTAGACCAAAATATATTATTGCATTTCTAAGCAGTGGCTGTTTTACTGGTGTGTATAAAACTGCATTTTTCCTTGGAAAACACCAGTTTTTGAGTATTTTAGGTGTTGTTCCCCGGCCTCTGTTATTCAGTAGGAGTCTCTTTCTACAGTATGGATTTTGAAAAACAGCTAGAACTTTAACTACTGAACATCACTGAAATGGAAAGAAATTTTCACTAATATTTTTT
>NW_005061155.1:0-1206 GCF_000277835.1 Geospiza fortis
AAAAAAAAAAAAGTAGAAGTCTTTAAGTTTCCCAAGAATGCCTACAATTTTGTCTTGCTACTATCAACAAAGTATTTCAATTGTGTTTGGTTTTGTTCACTGCATAGAGTCATTACCAATGCTGAACACACTCAAACATAAAATCCCTCTGAACAAACAATTCCTAATCCAATGTTTCATCACTTTAATCACACCACCAGAATTTTTCTGGGGAAAATAAATAAAATCAGAAATCTGCTCTTGTTTAAAACAACATTCATTACATTGTTATTTTACACATTCAAAGCTGCTTTCAGACTTGCAATTCTGGCCATAAAAAAATCAATTCATGGTGTTGAATGAAAAGAAAAACTTCAAATTGGGAAACAAATTCAAGAAAAATGTGAATAAAACACTGTTCCTTGCAAGCTGAAAGAGGCTATTCCACATCTTTGCATGGAGGAATAAACCTGGGGCCAAATCACAAAACTTAAGGGGTTATAATGCAAAAGCAAAATACATCTTATACACGTGTATTATGAGGCTTAGAAAAAAATGGAGAAAAATTGAAAATGGGGCAATCTTTTTAAGCCTAATGAAGAAAGCAGCAGCTCCCAGCCTAACTGGAAGTTGACCTTTTCCAACAGTTTGCAGGAGATGGGATGAGGTGAGAAACTCTAGAAGTGCCTCCAGTCTGTCAGGTAACCCATGCATTATTTACATTGCCCAAGCAGGGTCATTTGTCTTGCACTTCAGAACAATTTGTGCACCCTTATTAGAGTTTAATAATAAATCCACAGTTTCCCCTCTGTTTGCAGGGGTGAAATAAAAAAATATTAATTAAATTCATTGAACTATTAAATTAAACTAATTATTACAGTTATTCTTTATTTAAACTTATTTATTTTATTATTAAAGTATTTTTTTTTCTAAAATAAAGGAAGTGTGTACATGACAGACACATAGGAAACAAAGACAGAGAAAACTTTTGATACACCAAAATCATATTCCAGGGAAAATATTTTCACTTCCCAGGAGGTTCAAAACACTGCTGTCAGTGTCTTGCCACGCCAAAAACACCCCCAAACATAAACCAGATACTTCATGTTGCCCACCTAGGACATAAATGTATAAAATATATCAATTATGCCAGCAGATTACATCAAGAACATCCTCTGCTAAACTTCCTGCAAGCTTCTAGGAATTGTTTTAAAACAAGGTGGATGA